>NW_008332663.1:1669653-1696616 GCF_000622305.1 Nannospalax galili | reverse complement strand
CTTTTTTAAAGGTTAAAAAACTCATTCAATTTTATGTCTTACAGGGCTTATGCTTAGTTCAATATTGTATAACTGTATTAACTCAACTGTAAACCTAGAAACTTGTACTCACTTGTGAAAGAGATGTACTCCTCCTCTAAGGTGTGTTACTGAATATGTTAAAATTGGAGTGAAATAATCTAATCATGTAGTTATGAAAAATTTTTTAAAATTATTAAAAAATAATAATTCTTGAAAGCATAAAAGAAAAGATAGCTGTAATTCTGATGGGTTTACTTTTATATGTAGCTTGCTGTTTTTCTCTTTCAGCTTTCAGTGTTTTTCTGCTTGTTCTGTACATTTGATGTTTTTACTATGCTATTGTTCTATTTAGTGGTTTGTGTGATTCTTGTATCTGTTTGGGTATGTCTTTCCTTAATTTCTAGATGTTTTCTTCTATAATCTATTGACATCCTGTTCAATGTCAATGATTTGAGATTCAAATATAATGCATACCTTTATTTATTTTCTTTCTGTAGCCTCTTGTGTATGGACATCCCTTTCTTCCTTGTTTTTTGTATTACTTCAAGTACTCCATTAGGGAAGGTTTGATAAATCTGAATTATTTCAGCCTATTTGTATCATGGAAGATTAATCTTTTCATGGTGTCCCCCAGTTCCTGTACATTACCATTAACTTCTTTTAACAAAATCATATTATGTCCTTGAGGGGTCCAGTTCTTCAAATTTATCACATGGTATTGATATTTGTTTTCCACTTTATTCATTCTGCTGGTGAGGCTTTTTTTCCTGTCATTTCAAATTGGTTTGTAGACTTTTTCAACTCCATCTTCATTCCAGTCAGAGTTTTCTTCAGTATTTCTGACTCTTTCATGAATTCTCTTTTCAAATCCTGCATTACCTTTTTCATTAATGTGTTCCTGTTTTCTGGAACTTCAGTCAGGTTTTATTCCTGTCCTCTTTGAGTTCCTGGTTTGTTTGTTCTTGTGTTCTTTAAATTCATTGTATTATTTGATAATTGTTCTATTAGATTCTGTGTAGTGGGGGTCTTCTGGGTAATTCTCATTGTAGAACACTTCTGTAGGGTTGGTGGAGTTGATGGGGACATATTATCTTGCTTAATCTGCAATAATAAATATTATGGAACAACTATATATTTCACAAAAATTATTTTCTATTTAATTCACCTTGGAAAATTAATATCTGATCTTACAATCCACTGTACATATTGAATCCTATTTTACACAAAGAAAGATTAAATATGAGCAAAGTCTGAGTTCTGTGCTACAATTTCCTTGAAATTCTTAACATTCACATACATAAAAACAAAAAAAAATTTGCTCAGTTTTGTTTCAGGCTAATAAGATAGCTGAAACTGTGTCCTTTGCAGTGATAATTTGTGAAATGTTCTATTGCTAATGAAATAAAATGCCACCTAACAGCATTCCAAAGTCCTACATTTAGAAGCACCTATTATGCCCAATATTGACAAGGCAGGAAATACACTTGAACTTATCCTCAAGGAATGAGGAAAAAAAAATCTCATAGCTGTTCAGCACTCTAATGAGCTGCAGAAGTCTATGCTAACTTGAGATGCTACAGGAATTAGTAACGAGGTAGCACTTATCTCTGTTTAAAAAAAAATACTGAAGACTGTAATTGAATTGGCTCAACTTTTCAAACACAGTTATAATAAATTTAAAATACATCAATTAACTAAAATTAATGCAATATAACCTAGTTTTCAGTACATTAGCAAATTTAAAAAAAAATTCTTGAATTTTTACGATTTTGATAAAACATAATTTAATGGTATTAAGAACAATTTCCCCCTCATCACCGCCCCCACTCTTGCTTGCCCACTTCAGTGTACTCCATTATATTACAACAGTGTCTAGAGTGACTGATTTGTGTCCTCAAATGTCCTTCAGTATGGGTCCATCCACTGGAGCCTGGTCAACCTACCAAAAGTTCCATCCCTGTAAGAGACCGCCTCTCGTCCTCTCAGAAGCCATCAGTTGCCAAAAGTTTCTTGGGTCAGGTTAGGGTTTCTTACCCACTTCATCATAGCTATCCTGAGATTTTGTCTGGTTTGAGCTTGTATGGGACTTGTGCATGCTGTCATCATGGCTCTAAGTTCATATGTGTACCTGACCAGTTGTCTAGAAAACTGTTTCCTTTTCTTCCACCCCTCTGTCTCATACGATCTTCACATCCTCTTCCACAAAGATCCTTGAGTCTAGGGAAGCAGAAATTTGAAAAAAAAATATGCTCTATTCAGGGATGAGCACTCAGAAGCCTCTTGTTCTCTATGCACTGGCCAGTTGTGAGTTTCTGCTTAATCACCATCTGCTCTGGAAACCTCTCTGGTGAGAGTTGAGAGATGCATTTTATCTTATGGTTAGAGGTTGCATTTGAAAATGTGCAATTTAGTGCTGTGCATCTCACAGATAATTATTCTCTGTTTGACCAGTTGTGGAAATTTATGTTAGTCTCCATCTGTTATAAAACAAGATATTCTTTGGTAATTGGTGATTGGTACACTTGTCTGTATGTCTAAGAATGCATAATAATTTCTTTTTGTAATTTTGTGTGTATGTGTGTTTTGCTTGCATGTAAATGTCCAAAACTCACAGATGGGAGAAGAGGGCATCACATCCCCTAGAACTGGAGTTACAGACAGTTGTTAGTCACCACGTGGGTCCTGAGAACTGAACTTGGGCCTTCTGCAAGAGCATCCAATGCTCTTAAACACTGAACCATCTCTCCTGAAATAATAATTGTAAGAGAGGTCTTTATTTGGGTGATTGCTTTCCAACCTGTGCATTATAAACAATATAAATTATCACGGTATTTTAAATATGAACATGATCAGAACTTTAAAAACTTTCTCTTTAATTTTCCATGCATTTTGCTTTCTGGAAACAGGAAATGAATATACATTACATAAATATAAATATATAAGATTGTTTTGGAATATTTTTTTTTGCCAACCTGGATGTATTGAATGAGGTGGTATGAAAGTAGGGCCATTTAAATATAACTAGCTCATGAAGGCAAATACCTCATTATTTAATTAGTGCTGTATTGGAGAAAAATGAGACCTCTCTCCATTACTCTTTCTATCTAGGGAGGATACAAAGAAAATCAGCTATCTGCAACCAGCAAGATGTCTTGGCATCTTTTTATATAAGTCATTCATACAAGTAAATTGTACTTTCATGAAGGAACCTGAATGAACTAAGGTAAGAATTACTGTTTGTGTGGTACAGGCTCATGTTTCTGAAGTATGTATCTACCGGTGAATATACTGATGCCGATAGTTATTTACACCATGGTAAACTCTCAATGTAATTTCGTAGATTTTTAGAGATGCCTTTAATTTCTAGATATAGTATGTGAAACACTTTCTTCCAAACACGACATGACCATTGTCCTCTTGAATTGTTAACAGTTTGTGATTTCCCTCAAGGGACCATCAAACGATGGAGCACATTAACTTCCCATCATGGAGGGTGAAGGAGCTCCACTCTTTCCCAAGAATACATAGGCAGTTAACAGCTTCTAAAAGACTCATGAGACCCCCACACTTCCCTGAAGATATACATTTAACTGTTTCTACAGTTATTTATAACTAGCCTATTCCTCTGTAAGTAACCCCTTGCCTATGCTTCTGTAAGTAAGCCTAATTAAACTCATTGTGTCATGAAGCTAGACTGAACTTGAATTGTTTCTTTGGTCTGTCACTGGTTTCTCATCTAGGGTGAATAGGTCTTTGTGAAATTCCAATGGATAAGTTCACACAGTGTATAGAAAATGTGTATTGCAGTCTCAAAAATAAATATTAGGAAACATCTCACTATAAGTAGTTACTTTAAGTAATGTTTAATCCTGATAGGTAAAAATGTTAATTTATTGAGTGTTACTACATTTCAAGGTGGTTTATTTGCCCACAATATTTAAGTGGGGCTACATGGATTTGTTTCCTCTTGTGCATTTGTTGATGTTGGCAGGTGATGCAACAATCACATGTTTTCAGGATAGCAATATCCAAATGTCTCTAATTCATTCCCTCTCCCTTAGTAGATCTGATTTTATTTATTAGTGTCTTACCTTGAAATAAATGGTGACTCCGAAAACCTGTCTTGTCTCCAAGCTAAATTGTTGAATTGTTTTCTGCAGTTTTGTCTAAAGATATACGCATCCCAAGAATAGCACAGCTTCAAATCTTTACTAATACCCATGTTCTTAAGACTCTATAATCATAAAATCTTTCAAATCACATTCACTCTCAATTCATGACAGATAGGTGTGTCAGATTTCCTGTACTTCTATGTATCAATTCACTTCTAATTATCTCTATCTTTCATGATTTTCCTTCTATTTTTATATTTAACTTTTTCCATACAGTGTAATACAACAGAAAAAAGGCATATAATTACCACCAGTGCTATGGTGAAAAATCTTTGATGCTACTGATATTAGTTTCCTAATGCTTTGTCAAACATTTTTGTGAGTTAGAGAGTTAACAACCCTCCATTTTCTCACAGTACTGTAGATTCAGTCATAACACAGCTTTGCCCTGTGCTTAGATTTTCCTTTGCTCCAAAATCAAGTAATCAGAGTCTTTGTCCTTATCTGAAGCTCAGTATCCACTTCCAGGCTTACTTTTAGGGCTTAGAGATTTTTTTTTTTAATGTGTGTCTTTCCAAAGGTTCATGGTTTGAGACTTGATTTCCAGGCCAGTGGCATTAGCAGGTAGGTACTTGGTCTTTAAAGAGATAGGGCCAGTAGGAGATCTTTAGGTCACTGAGGGTGCTGCCTTTGGAGGGATTAAGGTAAGAGGGTTGTTATTAAAACTCAAACTTCTAGTTCACATTCCTTTTTCTGCTCTCGAGCCTCAAGATGTGATAGCCCTTTTCTCCATCCGTACATTCTGCGCTAGTGGAATTCAGTTTCATCTTCTCAAAAATATATTTCTTGGTGCTAGAGAAATGGCTCCATGGTTCAGAGCACTGGCTGCTCTTCCAGAGGATCCAGGTTCAGTTCCCAGCACCCACATGGCTGTTAACCACTGTCTACAATCCCAGCTCTAGGGAATCTGATGTCTTCTGAACCTCCACAGGCATTGCACAACACAGGCACACTTACACACATGCGGGCAATATACTTATACACATACAATTTAAAAAGTAATAATAAAATGTTTTAAATATGTATTTCTTAAACTTTGTATATTCCTAGATTTTTCAACTCTATTGCATACTTCTTACTTTTGTAGGGAGATGCACCATTTATATTTTATGTACTTTAGTTGATATTGATTTTTATTCCTTATGTGAGTTGTTGGTTTATTTGTTTAATTACTCTATAAGTAAACAAAGTCAATGTCTGGCATCTAATCAGACATATTGACTATCCATCATCATTTTGCTTTATGAGGCCATGAGTTAGAATTAAAAATAGATGATTTTTTTTAGCATGGTTAAAGATTGTGTTGAAGTTTTCAAAGAGAAGTGTTGACATTTTCCCGAGAAATCAAAATTGATGCTTAAGCAATGAAAATGTATGTATTTTTTTTAGCAACCATCATGAAGCTTTATACTATATAAGACAAGAATAATAATATCCCTTAACAAAGTTATAATAGAGAATATCATGAGATAGCTTTAGTATTTTATTTACAGAACCTGAAAGAGTTCATTTCCTAATTAATTTGTTCAGACTAAATCCATATTACCCCGAATGAACCCAATCTTGTCTAATTGCTTTGTTCACATTTTTTAAAATATCAAAAATTTTATGCTTATAATATGGTACTAATAATGAGTATTTTTCTTTAACTTAATATATCAAGCTAATAATATAATATTCTTCTAAATAGCATTGAAATCTATTAATTTTATGCAACACAAAAAAAGCCATAGTTATTTTTCTTCAGAGAACATAGTATGGATCTCAACAAATCTTATATCTCAAAAAATAAGAGAGGCCTAATTATATCAAAAAGTGAAGTAGTACAAGGAAATACATCATTAATTAGTTCTTTTAGGAACCAGATTTATTCATAAAATATACCACTCTCCATTTACTTCACAAACTCCACCCCAATCTGCTGGATATTAATTTCCATAAAACAACTATTTACATATTCCAGTCAGTCAAGTTAATTTCTGAACAATTATTAATTGGCTCTAAACTTATGATAGAAATTAGTTCACCAGGCATGTCTGCACATTCCCCAGCAATGCTTACATCATGGGTGGGTGGCATGGATACGGAAGGGTTGCTGGGCTTACTGACCTCCAAACTTGCTCCAGGCCCAGTGGCAGTCCACTTGTCAAAGTCATAGGCAGAAACTAACAGAGGAGGACATACAATGTTATTCTCAGGATCTCACATAGGGGCAGGGGCTCCCATTTCACACAAAACCATAAGTACACTGCACATGCACACACACATGCATACAAAAGAAATTTAGCAATATTTGAAAATTTATCATAGTGTTCCAAATAGTGAGATAAAGAGTCCTCTGTTGGGACTGAAATCTTTTTCTTCCTTAAGCCACTTTGGAGATAGGATCTCACTCTGCAGACTCATGTTTTGTAGCCCATGTTATTCTGGAACTTTCTAGGCATCTCAGGCTACTTTTAAACTCATGGCAATCCTCCTGCATCAGCCTCAAAAGGGCTGTGATTAAAGGTTATGTAATTGTGGCCCACACTACCCAGCTAAGACCAAACTTTTTATTGTTGTTGTCTACAGAAATACAGGGGAATTTTGAGTGGGTTGGGAAAGATCAGGGTTTTGGGTTTTGTTGTTGTTTTTTATTTGTTTGTTTGGTTTGGTTTTATTCGGGTTTTTTTTTTGAATTGGCCCATACTCAAATTGGAGACTCAGCAATTCTACAATTTGCTGGTCAAAAAACGATTAGGGCTCAAGAAGAGTTTCATTCTCTTGGTACCATTCCCTTGACTCCAGGAAGGTGTCTTTTATACTATTAAAGGCTTTAAACAGTTAGATGAAGTTCATTTACTTCGTGGAAGTTTATCGTTTTTGCTCACAGTCTAGGAATCTAATATGAACCAATCCAAAATGACCTTTACTTAATCACACAAAAAATTTGAATATTTTGAAAGAATGGACCAACCGCACTGACAAATAAAATTAACAATAATATGGACCATTAAATATCCATGAAAAAAAAATCTGTAGTTAAGTAGTTGTGTCTGTGGGAAACTCATGGAAAAGCTTTGCTTAGAACCACATCAGGTGGCTTTGCTTTTCAATGAAAAGGGAATTTCATCACATGTTCCCCTTCCTAAACCCAGAATAGACGTTATATTTACAAAATACTATGGTTAAACATATATTCTTATTAGTGAGTTTTGTACTTATTGGTGAGTTCAGTACTATGTCCAGAATGAAGTAAAACACTGTCACCATAACCAAATGAACAATGGCATAAAATCACCCGTAGTACTTGGTTTTTGACAAAAGGTAGCTGGGACATCTTCCACAGGTTACTGTACAAATTGTGTATGGAGCTGCCATATTCAAAAATGTTTTCTGGTTTAATTTAAAATAAAATTGTCGTGGAGGTCAAGTAGAAGTCCTGAGTAACACTCTGTCCATTAATTCATATAATTACTTTAATTCCTAGAATCAGTGAAGGAAATAAATCTTTAGAGAACATGGCTCCAGTGGATATTTGAAATAGGCAAAAGGTGGCTGATCCTCGACACCTAGGGTACCATGAGTCAAGTAAAGATGACTGACATTGGATATTTGGGGAACCCATAGTAAACAGAGATATACTCGGCTATGTAATCATTCCGGGAAAAATGGTTTGTGTGAATTTTTTAAAATTATAACTTATTAGCTGGGCATGGAGGCACACGCCTTTAATCCCAGTACTTGGGAGGCAGAGGCAGGTGGATCTTTGTGAATTCAAGGCCAGCCTGGTCTATGTAGCAAGTTCCAGGATAGCTGCAGCTACAGGAAGATCCTGTCTCAAAAAGGTACCCCAAATTATTTTTTATTGATTTAAAAAAAAAATCCTGTGCATGCGTTCTTTGCCTGCATTCATGTAAGTGCAACATATATGTGCAGTGCCTACATAGGTCAGAAGAGGCCATTGGATCCCCTGGAACTGGAGTTACAGACAGCTATTAAGAACCATGTAGGTGGGGTGCTGAGAACCAAACTGGAACCTCTGCAAGAGGAGCCAGTGCTCTTAACCACTGACTCATCTCTCCAGTCTCTGAATTTTGTGTATACATGACATTGATATCAGAGGCAAACACCATAGTCCAAAGTGAATAAATTGTGTCACATCTGCCTTTGGATCCTCTCATTTTCTCCAATCTCTTGGATCCTTATGATTCCTCTTCCCTAGTTTTGAAATTTGAACCTTACATCTGGCACAGTTGGTATGATTGAGTCAAAGTAGTAATTAGACCATCTTCCCCACTGGCTGAGAGAGACAGAGAGACGTGTCCCAAGTACAGTGAGTAGCTTCCTGTGGTGTCTATTCTTACCTCCTGTTTAAAAGCTTGGAAAAGGTGGGTAAAACCATTGCATCATTAGAAAATGTTCTTAGGGTCCTGGCAAATACCCTGATGATAAAGGAAAAGAGACCAGTGGGAAAGACAGGCTGGCATTTCCTATTGAGTTGAGGGCTTTTCATGAAATTAACTATGGGGTGGGAAATGTAAGCACATGGCCTGAGAACTGTGGAGGAGAAGCTGGAAACCTAGATATATGATTTAGGGAATTATCCCCATGAAGGTCCTCTCTGGAATGTGAGGCAACTATGAGGGACTCCCTCACCCACTGTGCTTGAGTAATATGTGGTCCAGCAAAGTACTGTGGTAGACTAATACTGGGCCTGAACAATCAGGCAGTAGATAGCCAGAGACTATATTTCCTATACTCCTAATAATGTGATGCAATTGTAGGAACTGGGAAAACTGTATGAAGAGAGGGTGAGGAAGCCAGTCCTTACATAGTTACTGTGCCTCTGAGCCAAGCAGGCAGATAGTGTCTCATTGACTGAAGAGATGGAGAAACTAGCATCCACATCCACTCACCCCTCTTCAAGGCAGTGAGACATGGAGGCTTTAAATTTTACAAGAATTTAAAGATAAATCCTCATGGAAGGCAAACTGTAGAACTGGGTAGCTGCTTTGAAGTCCAGAATGGAAAGGAGAAGGACAAAAACCATGAAGCCATGCTGATTAGAACCCACATGGAGGTCAGACTGAAACCACATGGCAGACTAACTGCCACAGGACAGTGTGGGGAAGGAAGAGTTTGAGAGAAAGTAAAGGAATCCAAGATGTTGGAGCATCCCCAAATGTCAGAGAAAGCATGCTTAGAAAAGAGATATGAAGAAGAAAAGGAGAGCTTATGCTTTTCTGACTTCTTCAACAGATTTATGGTTACCCTTTTCTGTGACTACAAATATGCTAGAAAATTTAAGAACTACTGATATAAAGTAAATAAATTTTCTTCTCATACTACAAAATAAACTAAGATTTTGAATCATGTCATAGATTTAATATAAAATCTTAACAATAATTGAAGTGGAGTGTGGTAGGTTTTAAGGTCTGAAAAACTAAGACAATAATTTCAACTTGGGTTCTGCTTAATCTTTTGATCCCAGGTAAGTCATTTTTTAAAAAATATTTTATTTATCATTTTTATTTTATGTGTATGAGTGTATGGCATGCGTGTATGTGAGTGCACCCGTGTCTTGCAATGCTGCGGAGGTTCGAAGAGGGCTTTGGATTCCCCTGGAATTGGAGTTAAGGAAGGTTTGTAGCCACCATGTGGGTACTGGGAATCAAACCCATGTCCTCTACAAGAGCAGTCAGTGCTCTTAACAACTGAGCCATCTCTCCAGCCCCCCTTCCCCATGTAAGTCATTTTAATGAGACTTTCATCATTCTATGTGTCTACTTTGGGCAATAATTAGTATTGTGATGATTTCTATACAGATTTGAACTATGCCTATTGCATGTAGTCTGTAACAAGAAGATAATACATGTTTTCTCTCATATATCTAGCAGTTTTGTTAGAAAGGAAGAGATTTAATAATGAACTTCATTTGGTAGACCTTTGTTGAGATTTCAGACCTCTATAGTTCCTAATTTCTTTTACTACAGGAGAGGAAGATAAAAAGTTAAGATAAGATTCAGGTTAGCAATATGACAGGAAACTGAGCAAGGGTGAAATAGCCACACACAATTTTATCAAAATAGCAAAGGTTTCCCACAAGACATTGGTCATGTTTGAAATACAAAGTGTCTTTTCATGCTCATGAGAGCTCCTTTAGGAAAATAAACATTATTCCCATCCTTGCAAGTGTTGAATGAAAAATTGTATCAGACAAATCAAGGCAATTTAATCCCAAAATTATTTTTAAGGTAACCATACAATTGATTCAAACTTTCTTAGTTTTGCTTCACTTATCCAGGTAATTGCCTTTATTTTATACTTTACTTTTCTTCTGTTGGCATCAAGGCAGATTTGTAACCTGTGGTTTTGTTCTTTTTATTCTCTTTTGTGTGTAGGTTGGAGGATACAACCCGATTCCTCTCTAACTTTGTTCTTTTCTGTGATATTGATTTTTCCCTGTGGATCTAATCGAGCCTAAGCTTGCTTATGTTCATTTGTTTTCTGTTTGTCACTAGTAACCCTGGTGATGTAGTCTTGTTTCTCAGAATAGAATATTTACTGGAGACTTATTGTTACGGAAGCAAGTGAAAAACGAATGCATTTCAAACACAAGCAAGCCAGGGAGAGGAAGGTAATAGATAAGGAAGGAAGAAAAACAGAAGCAGAGAAGGAGGCACGAAGAGAGGGAAGAAGGGAGAGAGGTAGAATTTAGTTTTAAAATAGAGCAGAAAATCTTACAGAGTTTTGTAAGTAATCTTTTGTCTAAGTATGACACAGAAAAAAAACAATGAAGAAAAGGAAACAAACAAGAGCAAAACATTTGAACACTCAGATAATATTTGCAGTATATCTTGTGTCAAATATTGCAATATTTAAACAATGATTTCAGTAATTAGATAATTTCCAAAATTTCACATAAAAGTGTGGGTAAAGCACACTTAATGATGTTATTTAATACCTAAATATATCATTTATTTCAATCTATGTCTATGTGTGATTATGTGTATAAGGTGTAGGTGGTGTGGGTGGCTATGTGTGTGTTTGTGAAACACAGAGAAGACCTAGTATTTGGTTGTTCATAGTGATTTGTCATTGCCAGGTGAGTACTTGATTATATCATTCATTATTTGTGCAATAGAATTCAAATGACCATTTCTGATGTGGTTAGATAAGCATTATTGAAATATGGACTGTAGAATTCTTGTCCTATACAGTTCAGAAACATGCCCTACGATTGCTGTGCTTGAAAATTACCTGTCCAGTTATTTTCTTGTCCAATAAAAACTAAAATATTACACAATTTTACAGACCTCTGAAGTGAGATTACAAGGTTGAATTTTTCTAATATTTATAGTCATAGAAAATAATCCATGATATATTGTTAATAATTGTAAAATGGCAATGAAAAAAATAAGCAGGTTGCATCAAAAGGAACGTATTTGTTTTCATTAGTTATTTATGGATTGGAATCATCCACCAACAAAACAGAGTCTCAAAATCCCTAGAAGTGTGATCTGCTTTTACAGTACCAGAAGGAATATAGAAACATAAGGAAATAAGGGATATAGAAGCATAAAGGAAAACACTTCAAATTACTTCAAGTTGTATTCCTGGAATGAGTTAAGTAGAGGTGATTTCCTAAACTTGTCTGCTTAGGAGGATTAGGTTCCTTTTGATTGGGTATCGAGACTCTCCTGTGTTTTGGAACTTGTTTAATTCTTAAGTTCATGTTGCTCATGTAGTACCTAATATAAGTTAAGTCCACACTCAAAGAATGACTTCCTATGAGATGTATTTATCAATGATGACACATTTACTAGTTAGTTATATGGAAGAAAGATTTGTTAGAAATGTGCTACTATCTAAAGAGTTTTTCCATTTCTTTGTGACAATCTTTAAGTTATTTTATGCTCCACACCTTAAAGAAATTACAGTCTAGTTGAGGAAATTATTATCTATCTGTAGTTATGATATGCCATAATGACCTTAAGCTTGACCAGAATTTTTTTAATATTTTATTTATTATTTTATTTTATGTATATGAGTGTATCGCCAGTATGTATGTGAGTGCACCCATGTCATGCAATGCCATGGAGGTCAGAAGAAGGCTTCGAATTCCCCCGGAACTGGATTTAAGGACAGTTCATAGCAGCCATGTGGGTGCTGGGAATTGAAACGGCGTCCTCTGCAAGAGCAGTCAGTGCTCTTAACCGCTGAGCCATCTCTCCAGGCCCTTGACCAGAAATTTTAAAGAGGATCTGTATAAGAAGTAGGGAGACTGGGTTCCACAAACTGATACACTTAGCAGATAAAATAACTGATTGTTATTGTAAAAGAACAATGTGTTTTTATAAGGTGAATACAGTTGTTACTAAAATATCACTCATATTCTTCAACAAATAAAAACAGCATAATTTCTATATTCATAATTTCTATTCTATAAAAAGTTAAAGTGAATTGTGACAGTCATTCTGCTAATTTGGACCATCATAATAGATGCAGATCTCTGCATGGAACTGGGTTGCTTAGGCAATGAGGAGCAGGGTGAGTGAGGGATTCAAATCAATCACACTGTGATCTCCTGGAGCAGCATATCCAGACTAGAGAAAGGTCACAGGTAATCTCATTATAATGCCTTAGTACTGAAAAAGCCTGAACTGTGAAATAAACTGATGATGACTCCCATCCTCTCCCCATGGAGAGATTTGCATTACAGACACCTCATCTCTGACTTGCCTCTAGTCCATTATTCCTGTTGCTGGTGTTATCAGAGAAAACAAAGGCTGTAAGTCACTAAACAATAAACTTCTGGTTTCCTTTCATTCTGGTTAGAAACTCTTATCTTCTTAAATTTAAAAGGACATAATACAAATTGTAATAAAATAACATGTCAGAAGTTATATTCTGCTTTTTATTTTTTTTTCAGCTGTCTAGATAATTTGCTTTTACGCAGGTATACACAGTAAACAATCTTAACTGTCCTGTCTTATACATCTAACTGTTACTTTAAAGGACCATTCATTTTCTCTTATTTACACTATACACAAATTATTGAAATAAAGTAATCTTTATTAACTTCATTACATTTCAAATACTTATGGACATGCACAACTTGATATTATAATCACATTTCATTGCTGGCAAGGTAAATAAGCTTAAAAATTATTGTAACTAACTTGTGGGAAACATTATTTCTTTATGCTTTCTATAGTTAGATGGTATATTTGCAATATATTGAATTCTTCAATATGCTTACATTAGAGTACATGTCTATGCCTTGATCACTCTTTCTGCAGTAATACATTTAGGAACAGCATAAAAAACAGTCCTCTCCATACAGGAGGGAAATGTTGATAAATTATAGGAAAGAACAACCAGGGACTGAGTTGCATGGTCACTATAATTTACTGGTGATTACCTTTAAAATGAATGTGTGAGTTTTTGACAAGTGATTTCTAAAAGTTTCATTTTTCTAAATGTCAGAGAATTTTTCCCCTTAAGAAGCATTTGGCAGTTGGTCTTTACTATCATATTTCTACTAAATTACATGTTTTGTTTGACAACATTTGTTTATCAGAGCAGGTTGAACATTCCACTAAAACCCTAAAAATGGTTGCATTTTTATACATGTGAATTTATTATTATTATTATTTTCAGAAAATTTGCTTTTATTGTAGTAAGGCATTTGAACAAGGACTTTTATTTTTTTCATTTCTGTGGACATGTAATATAAGCAAAGCTCCTTATATAACATTGTTAGTTATTACAGCACCAGAAAAGACGTAAAACAAAACCATTGTACACATGTTTACCTTCAATCCACTGAGGAAGTAACAAAACTTGGGACAGGATGATAAGACCTGCTACAAAACAGGCTGTTCTGTCCTACCGACAATGCCTGATCTTGAATAAGAGAGTGAGAAGAGTTCTACCTGAAAAGGGGCTTTGAAAGTTAGCAAAAGAATAAGCTATAAAAAATATTTACCCTTCTCCAGCACTGGTATATTGTAAGACCATTTTAAATTTTCTTTTTCCATTAGATGAAGATTAGACCTATTATCAACATACAAATACTTTGGAAGTTCATTCTTTAAGTAAATAGTAAATGATTCTTACAGAGTTTGTCCTAAGAGTTGTTCAAAATCAAAGCAAAACAAATCCTACTCTTCCAAAACACTAAGACACATTGAGAAAGCTTTACAGAAGGCGGCTTAGTTAAGCAGATCTGGTCATACTGCGATAAGATATGGCATTGGACACCTTCAAGTGTTAGGAACCAAACACTCTCATTTAAAAATTGGGAGGAAAGGTTAAAAGGAATTTTTTCTCCTTTGGTTAATTCACAAGAAAGTCACTGAAATATTTAGTAAAAGTGTAGCCATTTTTTTGTTTGTTTGTTTTTTGTTTTTCTTTCCCTCAACAAACTTTGGCACAGAGCTTTAAAATTGTATCATGAAATTCTTTGTTGCCATTATGCCACAATGCCACAAATGTAAGACTGTTCTTGGAGGCTGGTCAAAAAATTATAGTACAATACAATGAAGACACCAATATAGAACCAATAATTAATCTAGCATGAAGAAATAGCAATAATCAGTTATGCTTTGATACTAAAATGCAACATATCTTAAATTTTCCCTTCCTGGTCATCATCTCTAGTCTTCATGAGTCATTGAGGAAGGAGGAAGAAACATTGCCTAGGACCATTCATGAGAATTAAATGAACTCCTGTATTTCGTCTTTTACTATTACTCCACAGTTGAGAATCATTTTTTCTTTTTCTTTTTCCTTTACTGTTAGTATATTCTCTTCCTTTAATGATACGCTTTTAGTTAATGTTTACTTGTTCTACCTAAACATTTTTACACCTTATCCTTAAGGTTTAGGATTGAGAAGCAATTTTGGAAAGATGATAAGAAGAAACTAAGGTTCTTTTCCATGGGACCAACCTTTTATTCAACTATATATTAATTCACATATTAATGGATGAAATTATCTTTGCTTGCAGTGAACCAAAACAGCATCAGTTGTATTTTATAGACTATAAAAAACATCTTCAACTAATCAGATATACTGCCAAGGAATATTGATACCCTTAGCATTAGAAATAAAGAGATGCTGTAGAGATTTCTATAAGGAGAGATCAGTTCTACTGTTAATGTGAAAAAAAATATGTCATGACAGTCTCAAAGTAGATCTATAAGTGTTCAGCTCTTGGGGTATATATACAGGGAAAGTGAATGTTGACCTGGAATTTACTATTTGTTTAGTATTGTTCTTTATGCGATACTAACAATTACTTGAAGTTTCTACACTGGGAGGATAATTACATGCAATTACGCACAGGTGTAGTACTTTGTATATGAGGATTTTCAGTAAATGGTATTTCATTTTCTCCTTTTACAAATCTGTTTCTAATCCTTGAGATGTCTCAAAGCTCTCCTGACCTATAGCACATTTCTATATCCTGATGGAATTCTCGTCTTTCTTGATTTTATACATGCTCAATACTTCTGTAACAAAATATACAGCAAACATTTTAAATAACTAAATGCCATGCACTTTTTAAAGAGAAATGATTAGTGTCATATTCAGAAGTTCCATGAAAAATATTATTAATCAAATCTCATAGATGAGGAAAGAGGTTAAAGATGCTCAGAACTACTATGCTGAACCTCTACGCAAGTATAAAAGCTTCAGACTCCATCATCTTAAGATATATTATATTATTTTTTCTGACATCATAGGTCAATAATCTATATAGCAGAATTTTTACAAAAATGATCTCCCTATGAGTGAACTATTTGAAAAACTTCAAGGAACCATGACCAGCCCCAAATTGAATTTGTCTATGACTATGAATTAAGCAAAGTAGTTCAAATACTGTGAAGTATTTTTCAAAACACTATCACATCCCTATACCTTCTTGTCATTATAGAATATTTGGAGATGTTCTTTATTTTAACTCACATAGCATATATTTAGCAAGATAATTAATGAATTTAAATAGCATTATTTTAATGTTCTTAAATCAAATTTATCCTTTAATTATTTTCAGTTTCCCTTCCATCACTTTGGTACAGTGTTGTCTTAGGTACTAAAGAATAAAGTAAGAAATAAAATTTTATTTTTATAGGAAATAATAAGCATTAGGCATGACATTTGTTCATACCAGAAGCACTCAGCACAAAAGAACAAGTATAAATATGAAATGTGTAAGTTTGGCTTTGTACTTTTCTAATAGTCTTAAATAAACCGACATGAAATGAATTGGCATATTTCCTTAAGACTTTTTTTTTCTCAGAATATTTTCAGTATTGAAAAAGCTTCACACTGTCAGATTATACAAATTATCCTTTTAAGTCCATATGGAGGAATTGACTCATATAGCTGTATCAGCAGTGATTGCAAAAGCAGCAAGCAGATTTCCATACCTTCAGTATGGAAATGAAAGAGAAACTTTGTATTTTTCATATTGCTTCCTCTCCATTTTACAATAGGTTTAGACTTTATGGTGAAACATATGAAATAAATAACCTTCTCTATATAACCTATAAGAATTTTTATGTGTTTTCTGACTCTGTTTCCTGATACATTGGAATCACTCAGTGTTAATTGAATCCAAATGTTAAACAGCTTCATACATTGGGGATAATATGTATCTTCATTAATTCTGTCATTTTATAAGTGGAACTCAAGTGTATATACTTATTAAGGTTCTACAATTTTACCTATATTGTGATATATTCCACCTATTCAACTAAAGACAGAAAATATGTGGATGTGCCTAAATATTTTCCCATTAATATATCAAAACCCATCATTTGCCAGTAACTATGACTACTAATACATTTTCCAGATAGAAAAATCTAAGACAATTTCAGAATATCCACTATCAGCCTTGTCAAGGCAGATAGGTGGGCCAATCTGTAATCATCATAAGATTGAAAGTGTTTACTAGTCCAGGCAATATTTACACCTAAAGTATCCAAATATTAACTAAGTGTTGTTCAATAATAAGCCTTTTAAGCTATTTTTTTTCATTATCCTTTTCTGTGGAAGGGAAATAACACTTTCCTGCCAGTGTGTATTAGTAACTAAATAGAATGAGCTCTCTGGATATCTGTAGTGTAATACTTAGTAAAATCCATGTTCGCAACACCCTCTACTATTGCTCTGTTCCAAGTCACTAAAACTACTAGCTTATAATCCCAATTTGTGTCTGCTTCTCACCTGCCTACAGACAGCCTGTTATTAACAATGCAGTCAGTGATACTTTAGAATCCAAAAGCCTCTCTTCTTGGTGCTGAGAGAAAGTATGTATTCTAACAACTTATGAGTTCTTAACACAGATTCTTCCACTGTGCATAGCACTGTTAATATCCTGAACTCATTGTTCACTATTCTCCCGTTAATTCACTGCATTTTAGGGATGATGTATTCCTTAAAGTTCCTCGGTATAACATGGACTCACACACCTTATTTCCATAGATATTTTTGTGTGTGTGTGTTTGCATTCTATATCTTCCTGAGACCTTTGCAAACTCACTGAGATGTGTACAACACCTCTTTCATGATTGATCCCTCTTTTCTCATGTTTTTAGATTATCTTTTCTCCTAGGTACAACCACTATTTATAGAATTCAGTTACTGAGTTACAACTGGTGGCATGCACCTGTTAAGTTGGTTTCATGGGAGGCCGAAGCATTTTAAACCCACAAGTTTGAGGCCAGCATAACTACATAACAAAATTGATTTTTTTAAAAGCAGTATTCATGGTACTTATCTATATCTTTCACTAATGAAGGCTTTGTGATGACAGGTTTTACTCTAATCTATTTACAGATATAGTTCTAGGTTCCGGAAGTTTTGTCAGAACATAGTAGACACCATTTTTTACAGAATGAATGAATACATAAGGGTCCTTGGCTTATCCCCAACATTTCATTCATGATCCTACAAGGATTTTGCTACACTTCCTACTTCTGCATATTATGATTTCTGGCACATTGCTCATTTTTTTATTATTGTTTGATTTTTTAAAGGTGTAGTTATGACTTTTGATGCGCTATACCAATTTGAGTATATTTATCAACTTGCTTTCACCAGAGAAATACAAGCACTGCTTGTTTCACCTTGCACAAAAATGCTCCTCCACCCTACAACTTCTTTCTCAGATAGCTGCTAATGAGTTCAAAGAAAAAAAAAATAGTTGAACTAAATAATAAGGTAGTCAGTGGAAACTACACCATATAGGATACAGCACCATAACTTTACAATTTAGCATCAATTTAAGCTTATTTATTTATTTATTTATAGTGTATATTTTATTGGATTTTTTGTGCATTTCATACAATAAAACTTATCTTTATACTCCCTTCCAGTTTGCACCCCCATAGATTTCCCTACCAGATTTCATTCATTCTGTCATAGATGTTAAAGCCTATTGAATTTAGCTTTTGTACACAGATGTCCCACAATGCAAATTCATTCACTCTAATCTCATCAGCCTATTGACAGTGTCCCCCTTCAAGAAGATCAACTTTCCTTCACCCAGCCATAATCAGTTGGCTATGGTTGGGACCTATTGTCCATTTCCCCAGTTCTATGTTGGGTTTTCATCTGATGAAGTCTGCATAGATCTTGAAATATTCTTCTGTGAGTAAACTATTGCTTACAAAAGAGTTAACACATGAGATGACATTTACTGTTCCTGGAACAAAAAGAATTTCATTAAAAAATGGTATTTAAAAAAATCAGTTGCTAGCTAATATTTTGTTTTGTGTAAGTTTTGAGGTTTTTGTCTATAAAAACAGAGGGCTCAGTTCTAATTTTTCCACAACACTGCTATTTAAGTCATATAAACTTATTAAGCTTTATTTTTCCCACACTATATTATAGAAAAGTGTTTTATCTGATCTAAGTTGCAGTACATTACTTATTAGTAAGAATCAGCCCAGAAATATTACCAAATATTTTATAAACTTACTACAGAATAACAGAAAGTATTCTATCAAAGTTGAAAATCCCTCAGCATATAGTGTAAAATCTTTTTTGTATCTCTCCTGAAATATCTCACATCATTTCATTTCCACAAGTGAATATTAGATAAGACTCATTGCAGGAAGTAAAGTCACAGCTAAGACTAGAAACAGGGGAAGCCAGAGAGAGGAGTGTCCTTCATCATCTTGTGAAGCCACTGGAATGTCACAAGATCACTGACACGATGCAGAAGGGGGCCCACTCCCTCCCACATTTCTGTAAGTAATACCCTCATCCATCACTCTGTTAGGGAACCCAAACGAATTCACTAGGATTTTTCAAGTTGTGGTTTTGGGGAATTTGTACCTTGCTTTGTCTTTTGACAATGGGAGGAAAGGGTAGGATGTTACATGTGTCTTCTAGTAGAAATTTGAGCAACAATTGGTATAGTCAAGCAGGATTCAACAAAACCAAGGATGAGTTTGGGAAGAGCAATGGTGATGTCTGATATGGGGGAGATCAACAACCCAAGGGAAGCTGGGTGAGGGCACAGTGTTGGAGAAGATATTTTTAACATGATGGGCTATCTCCATAGGAGTGGTGGGAGTAGTGGCAGTTGCATGAATTGTGCAGTAGATCCTGAGATGTGTAACCAGTGTGAGGTGCCCAAGCAGACAGTGGGTGAAATCCCTGGATGGAAGTCCTCTTTTAGGTGGTGTACAGTGGTTCATCTGCTTGAGCTGTGGGGTCTTCCACATGAGTATGGAGACGCTTTAAGAACTGAGGAAGGACTAGAGCAAACTTTGCAAGTCCTGTGACGTGCACAATGGGAAGAAGTGTGGGCACAACTTCAGAGGCTGCTTGGCCACTTCTTTGCATAATAAAAGATCTGTCCCAGCCAGAGGCCCTAGCCCTGAGGGAGAGTAAAGATGTAAGATGTGAGACCACCTCTTCAGTATTGGCCTCTGACCTTGGCAGTAAATTACATAAGAGAGAAAAAGAGATAGAGATTTTAGACTGCCATTTTTTTATTTTTTTTATGGCTAGGAGGTAAAAGCGAAAGAAAGCCCAGATCAGATTTATAATACAAGGCCCATCCTGGGACCCCAAAACCTGGAACTTATGTGAGAAGGCAGATAGTGATGAGGAAGGGAGCAACCTAGAAATAACTAAAGATGCCCCTCAGTTTCAACCTTTAATATAAAGGAAGAAAGAAAAAAAGTCCACATTTCAGCATGCTGATGGAGGCCTTAACTACCGTTTAGTACAAGGAACTACAGCTATCAGAGAATACTCCACATTGGAGCTGATGGAACTAGGGAAGACTTTCAAACAAGCAGTGAAGGAGACCCTCACCACCTGACTTGTGAGGTTATGGTATGGGAGCAAATTATATTAGCTTAAGTGTTACAGAAACATTAAAGTTGAGCAGTATAGCTACCCATCCCTCCTTGAGACATAGGCTGCATAACATGAGGCATTACAGGGGGAAGCAGAATCTTACTGCTTAGATACTTGGTCATCACCAATGGAAATTCTCATGGATATCAAGGGCTGGAGGACCATAGAAGAGGAGCAGGCGATACTGAGAAAAGTAGTTATGAGGAGAACAATATATGGTGCCTAGTTCACTGGGCCAGATAAGGCTGTGTTCACCAGAGATTGAAATAAGAACTTGATTCAGCAGGTATCTAGAGATAAGTATGGAGCTTTAATAGATTTCCTGAGTCTTTAGTGGGGCAGGATCTTTGGGAAGTAGGAGAGGCTTTGGCAGATCTAAGTGACTTAGACCAGCAAGCAAAATGTGTCTGTAAAATAGGATAACCGAAAAGAGATAGAAAAAAGATAGAGAAAGAAGTCCATTTGAGTCACTCAAGGCAAATGTGGCAAGATTTGTGTCTAGCCCAAGTCCCAAAAGACAAAATTGACAAAAAGTTTCTGGAAGGCTTTAAAACCTAAGGAATACTTGACAAAAGGAATAACTTTACAGAAGATTAAAAACTTTCCTAAGGATGGACAATAACCCCTAAAGATTAAACAAGGTATATTTCTCTCCTGAGAAATGTACTAGATGTAGAGACAGTTTTCCCAGACAGGGCCACCCTCAACAGCCAGGCGTGGTCAATGGAGAGACAATAGTTATAGCTACAGTCAGGAGGCAGACCCAATGAATACCTGAGCTGGGGAATCAACAGTTTCAACAAGCCAAAAGGAACCCTGTTCCTTCTTGACCTTGGGCAAGGTCAGGCAACTTGAGTCAGGCCCAATGAGTTTATCAAGGGTAAGGAAATGCAGGGAGGCCCCATGTAAAAACTCCAGGATATGCAATAGCTTCCAAAAGGTAACTGAAGATAGTAAGGAACTAACAAGTAGACACCTTGTGTTCATCCTATTGTACCTAACAACAGAGATGTGTTAAGAAAACAATTGATACAATGGATAAAATCTTCCCATCCTATGTTAGACCTTGTTTATGTTTGATTAGTAAATAATGTTAACTTTTGAGTGTTTTACAGATGCAGAACCCATTTGAGGGACATTAAGTACACCTGCAGAAAAAAAGGACAGAAAGTAAATTCACAAAGGGTACAAGGGCCAGATAGAGCTATGAAATTTTGGGAACTTTATGGTGAGGTAAGACACAAGTGATACCCACCAGGATGGTTTGGAAATGTCTACAACAGTCTGGGTATACGATGTCAAAGAGTAAACAGATATCTTATGAGAATAAAAATATAGGCTTGCCCAAACTGTACAATTGTTAAATGAAGATTCCAGTACCAGGGGTGGGTCACCCTCCCATGAGCTGTTCCCCAGAGAGGTCCTAGAGGTCCTCAAAATGATAAAAGCTATTGCAAATAATGTTAGTTGCATACCAGAAGAAGCTATATGATGTGAGTGTGGTAAAAGGAAAGGTAAAGCTGGGAATAAGCAGATTTCTGCTTCTTTCTATTTAGGTTTTTGTAGTAGGAGAAATATCTCTGAAATGGGCCATTTGAATGTCCATTGAAAACAGACAAAAAAAGACCCCCAAATCCAATGTCTCACCACAATGGGTAATAGATCAACCTACATTTGTCATCCCCTCCAAGGCTCAGGGATTCTTGTGAAAGAACATTTGGAAAGACTGTAAGAGCCAGCAGAAAGAGTGAAGAGTTTCATGGACTTGGCCTCCTCCTGGGAAGCTAAACTGACAAGCTGTGGACAAATGCCCTCTTCCCAGGTTTGGATTAACCCTCATGCTCTGATCACCAAAAATGAACTTTATTGTGGACACTTCTTAGGAGGGGAGGAGCAGAGAGAGTCAGTCATGCCTTCCATCCAACCAGCTGGCATGAGTTGTACATAAGGATGTAAGGGGAGGGATAAGGATAGAAACAGGTAAACCAGAAAGGAGTTGGCCTTCACCACCTTACACAGCCACTGGAAGGTCACAGTGTCCCTGCTATGATGTAGAGGTCAGCCCCCAACTACCCACACTTCTGTAAATAAGCCCCTCATCCATCTCTCTCTTAGGAAATCCAAATAAACTCACTAGGATTTTCCAAACTTCAGTTTGGGGAATTTGTAGCTCACATTTGTCTTTGGGACCTCAGGAGGAGGTGCAGGATGCCACAAGCCTCCCAGAAGAAATTTTAGTGACACCATTGCTTACAAAACAGTTAACATGTGAGATGACATTTATTGTTCATGAAAAAAAAAATTTAACTTGAAATGGTATTTTAAAAGAAATCATTTGTCAGCTAATATTTTGTTTTGTGGAAGTTCTGAGGAATGTGTCTATAAAACATGGAGGGATCCTTTCTAATTTTTGCACAAACCTGCTATTTTGAAATCATATAAACTTATAATATTAAGCTTTTTTCTTCCTACATGATATCATAGAAAATTATTTTCTGTGATCTAAGTTGCAGTACATTACTATCAGTAAAAATCAGTCCAGAAATATTTCCAAATATTTCATAAATTACAAAATAACAAAAAGAAGTATCATTCTATAAAAGTCTAAAACCCCTCAGTGTATAGTGTGAATTTTTTTTGTGTATTCCCTGAAATATTTGAACATCATTTCATTTCAACAAGTGAATATTGAATAAGGCTCATCGTAGGAAGTAAAGTCACAGCTCCCCACGTTGAATGAGGTAATTTCTCCATGTGCATAAATTCTCATATCATGTGCAAGAATAGATAGCAGTTCTGTGCTTGAGTAGATCCTGCATAACATCTGAATCTCTAAGACTTTCTGTGTTTACAGAGTTGGAGCAAACACATGGACAAAATACAGAAACTTTTTCCAACTTCGAAGACATAAGTAGACCAATAAAATATCTGAGAAAGCAAACCAGTTGTGTCATTGTGATATATGAAACATTTTCCTTAGCATTGAGTGTAGTTGCATCCTTCTAGCTTTCCCTTGGATCCTGTCTTTTCTGGTCTAGGTCTCTTGCCTCTCTATTGGCTCTACTTGCTACATGATATTGCTTCAGTAAACTTATTTCCTGCTGACATTAATTAAGAGAGTTGCTGTAGCCTGCAAAGCTAAAGGTTCACAAGCCAGAAGACTTCTGCTTTTATGAGTTTAAAATTTATAGTTTTGTAAAGAGTATAATTAATATCCATTCTTAATACATTTAAAGAGTAGATGCTGCTCAACCCTTCCTTATCTTTCCAAAGTGTAGAGACATTACGAAAAAAATTAGTTTAAATGGTTGTCACATAAGCAGCTATGTATAAAATTATGAAATGTCCTGACACCACAATTTTTTTTAGTATTCCATATAGACTGAAGTGCAGTGTTTCACATTTCTTAATGAGTTTCTGCATTAAATATATATATATATATACATGTATCAAGATGATGGCAGCTGCCTCAGCATCCTTACTCTTCAGATCTAGCCTTGAACCAAGTGACTGCAATAGGAAGTAAACGTTTGCTAACTGCTGCGCAAAACTGAAAGTAGTTTTATAAATGCTGTGAAATTAAAAATATCAATTTATGATAGGTCATATAATAAGCTACATTTCCTATACAAATTCGTTATAAACTTGAGAACTAAATAGTCTTATATACTTATAGAAAAGGCAAATATATTTTAATTATTTTATAGTAATAATGTGACAAAGATAGCTCTACTTTTCTCATCAACTTTGTGATGTCTCCCTACAATCATTTCCTCAACAGTAACAAAAATAATACTTAATTACATGTTGTTTTCTACCCTTTTTATTGTCTTAAAATGGGCTCATCCTCATGATAATTGGGCAAAAGATCCATCCTGAGCTTTGTTTTTTCAATTTATATCAATTCAGGATAAAATACTCATTGGACAGTATACACTTATGTATTTATTTATCAATTTCAGGGGAGGAAAATTACAAATAGAGATTTGACTCTCCTAATTCATAAAATTATCATTTAAGGACCAAATGTAGTAACAATAATCAGTTTTTATTTTACTATGTTTTATTTGTGCTATTATCCTTAGCTCGGGAAACACCATTAGTTATGTTTTTAATGTGACATGAGATACTGAAATGATTGTATCCTCTTGAAGAGGACACTGAACAATATTTTTAAAGAATTTATCTCCAAGAATAAGGAATTATATACATTGTTTCTCTAAACCCCTGATCAATTATGAGTGTCATTATTTAATTACAGAGATTGAAGATACATCAAGGAAGCAATGCTTTTGTTTCATCTTCCCAGGGCAAAAGTATCGCAACAGAAAAAACGAATAAGTGTATGAAATGAAAAAAATAAATATCACTAGTGTGTTGGATTCTGTTGTTAATATTGTCTAATAAATCCCTAAGTGCTCTGGTAAGTTTGTTATTGATGGAGACTTGCAAGATGGAGCTTCCATCACTTCTTTGATGCCCACGTGTATGACAACAAGTGCAAATACCACGGACAGATCCTGCCATTTAAATATTTTGAAATTTATGATGGATAAATTTGTGTATTTGAAAAGATAAGCCATGGGGCTAGAGAGATGACTCATCAGTTAAGAGTACCGGTTGTTCTTGCAGGAGACCCAGGTTCAAATCCCAGCACCCACTTGGTGGCTAAAAACTGTCTATAACTCCAATTCCATGGAATTATATGCCCTCTTTTGTCATCCACTCTCACTTACACACATGCAGGCATAACAGTGATATATAAAATACAAATAAACAAATCACATGCAGGGGACCATGGGAGTGGGAGAAGAGGGAACTCAGGAGAGGAGGGATGGTAGGAGGTGAGTGTTTTGGGGGTAGGGAGGGGTTGATGGGGACACTAGGACTGGGGAGGAAGGAGAGAGGTCAGATTCAGGGGAGAGAAGGTAGAGATGAATAAATCTTGGGGGGCTAGGGAAGCCAGAGGGAAATGTGTTGTCCCCAAAACCCCCTGAGAAGTGCACATGGGTGCCTGAACATTAGTCCATATGTATACTTGGGAGCTGTATAGCAAGAAACGCAGTGCCAGATAAGAGAGAAGTCCCTTTGTGTGGTTCATCAGAGTAGTCCAGGAGGCTCCCAAAATAACGCTGTTTCCAGAACTCTAGATTATTCCCCAGAGGTGGAAAATAAGACCCTACTTCAGAAACAGGACTTACAGCAGTGAAGCAGGAACTGACCTGAAATCATTCTTTCTGAAATTTAACTTCCACAATTCTGAAGGACACATTGCAACCTGCTAACGGAGAAAATCAACCAATGGACCAAAGCAGTCCTAAAGCCTAATAACCATAATGACCAGCAGAGGAAACCACTTCTACTGACAAGTATACCATACACCATTCATCAAAGAAGCTTCTTTTAGCACAGATAGATGCAGTCCCCCACTACTGGTTAGACACAGAATACATATGTCTGAGAGATGTCCAGTCATAGGTGACATATCTGCAGTGGAACCTCTACACCTAAGACCATGGAACATAGCTGAAGAAGGGGGTTGGGGGATGGGACATCCAGTTCATCCCTCAACTCTCACCAGTGAAGCCTCCTTATACTACAGAGTGCTATGCACAAAAAGGCCACATCTGACCATTTTATTTTAACTTAGACTACAGAGTGTATGTTCCTAGGTAGGGCTCCTATATCAAACTTCTCTCACCTAAGGCTCAGGGAGCATTGCTGAAGAGGTGGTATAATGATTGTAAGAGCCAGGATTGGTCCATGAACATAGGAAAGCAGAAAATTACAGGCCACTGAAAGCTTGCACATATGAACTTATGGCAATGGTTGCGTTGAGCACAGGACCCATGCCAACTCAATCAGACAATGGCCCAGAGTGGAGTGAGGGAAATGATTGGTGGGTCAGCCCTAGCCTGGGAACTATTGGAGACTGATCACTACTGGATGAGGGACAGTAGGCTTTACCAACAATCCCTAGATTGGCTAACTAGACTCCAGTGGATGCATTTGCACTAAAGGACATTGTGTAAAAATGCTTGACTGGGCAGGACGTAACATAAATAGTGAAATACATGAGGCCTGATTGGGGTGGAGGGTGGGTGGCATGGATTGGGGAGGAGGTCTAAATTTGTTAAGAACTATTTTCTGCTATATGAAATGTGCAAAAGCTCAATATATTCTTTTTTTTCTTTTTGAATATGGGTTTTTGTATGCAGATGTCATTGATCAGATAGGACTTAACATGTATGGCAGAATGTATGAGGTCTAGTGGGGAGGTGTGGGGGTATGGATGTGAAAATTAAGGAAAAGAAAGAAGGGAAGGGAAGGGAAGGGGAAGGAAGGGAAGGGAGGGGAGGGAAGGGGAGGGAATGGAGGGGAGGAGGAAGGGGAGGGGAG
>NW_008332663.1:1650322-1669573 GCF_000622305.1 Nannospalax galili | reverse complement strand
GAGGGGTGGGGAAGGGAGGGAAAGAAGAGAAGAAACGAGAAGAGAAGAGAAGAAAAAAGAAAAGAGAAAAGAAAGGAAAAGAAAAAGCAAGCCTTGTCACCTTCAATTCAGGCAAAACCGGGGGATGGATATGGATGCAGGCAAAGCCTCCATCCCCAGCAAAGTACCTTCTGGCAATTGATAGCTGCTGCAAGAGGGAGATTCATTTTGCTTTGAGGGTGTGATACCAAGCAGGTTGATCAGGTTTCATGGGAAAGACCCACTTCCAAGAGCATTTGGAGAGCACACATGAGACTCTATAGGTCTTACAAGAAAACAATGAAGGATGCAGAGGTGGGTAATAAGGTGGAGATGGAGGTGGAAGGTGGGGGTCTGATCAAAATATACTTTATGGAATTCTGAAAGCATCGATAAAAATACTAAAATACTTTTTTTTTTTAAAAAAAAAAAAAAGGTCAACTCATTAAAAATTGGAAGGTAAAATCTTTTATCTGAAAAAAATGTTTCCATATATCTTCATGAATTAGATATAAGTTTAAATAATTCAATATTGAAAATGACAACTAGTTAATTAAGGTTTATATATTAGTTATGCTTATGGGATATTAATAATCATCAATGTATCCATATTATTATATCAATTTCAGCAACTTTTTTACTTCGAATTAGTAATCCTAAAAGTTCTCACGCTCTTTATATTTTAGAAAGTTAAGCATATTTAAAGGTAGGATTCTTAAATTAAAATCCCCATTTCTGCAAATTCATATTCAGACTTAGACACTTAACCATGTGCAATTTGACAAAGTGATAATTTTTATTTGAATCACATTCTCATTTTCTATGTAGTAAGAGAAGAATAATATTTAATTTTTATTGATAAAAGGATTAAATTATTGATAGACTGGAGAGATAGAAATCAAACCTAAGTCTCAGGGGACCTGGGTTTGATTTCCAACACCTACATGTTGTCTAACAATTATCTGAAACTCCAGTTCCAAGTGAACAGATAACATCTTCTGACCTCTGTCGACATTGCATGACATGAGTGCACTTACATCCATGCATTTTGCATGTGGATATGACTTAAATTCTTAATCTTATAATTAATGACATTAAAATTATCTAGATGAAAATGGTCATTCTATTTAATATAGCTAAATTTTTATGATAAAATAATTTCAGAAATCATGCAAGATTAGGAATCTGTCCTCCCAAGTTTGAGTAATGTCGATGAAATATAGTAAACAGTATTAATAAAATTAATTCCTCACTTCTATTCCCAAGTAAGACTAATATAATAACTTAAAATATGTTACATTTAATTGCCACATATTATATTCCCCAAGAACTTTGAACAGTCTTGGATATTATTTAGATTTATCTTTTTTCTTTTAAAAATTATGTATTTTAATTTTTGAGAATTTCATGCAATGCTATTGTATTTGCATCATTTTCACACATCTCAGTCCCTCTCCAATGCCTGTCATGTTCCCCTACTCCCTCACAATTTCTTGTCCTCTTATTTATCATTGTTACATATGCATATATATACATATATATAATATATATACATATATATATATATTGCATTCAGCCAATTTAGTTGTGCTCATGTGTACATATAATTAGGACTGTCCACTTAGGAACATCTCAGGGAACTAATCTCTGAAGAAAACCAGTTCTTTCTCCCTTAGCATACATTGACTAACTGTAGCTTGACAACTTGAAGTAGGACCCCATGAAATTTCCCCTACCTACTTTGACATGTCAGTTGACTTTTTCAAGAGGCAGAATTGTTAGGCTGCCATACTGTGGAGATTTCATGGCTGTAGCTTCCTTACAGTGTCTAGAAAACTTTAACAACAGGTATCATGTCCTGTCTCTTACAATCTTTCCCATAGCAATGACCTTAATATGTCCCAATACAGTATGCATTTAACAAAATGTTTTAGAAAAACCTACCAAACATAAAATAATTTATTATTCTGAATGATAGTAGCTCATATACTAATTTCAGACATCTGTCTTTCATTAATCATTTTTAGTAATTCAATTAAGTCAATTATTCTCCCACCTTCTGGCCTACCATATTAATTCATAGATTATGAAATTATGCATGGCTGGATATGAGAGCTACAAAATTAGACTGTGTACCTTTAAATGAACAAATATTTAATACAAATTTCTTTCATGATCAAAACAACAATTAACCCATTAGTAGAGAAAGCTGCTAGCTATGTCATTGTAATTATACAGGGAAACTGATGACCAACCTTGACGTAAAGAATATTTTAGTCCCTCCTGGGAACACAACTTGTATTTCACATTTGAGAAGGAACAAGTTAAAATGATGTGGATTTTGACATCTTTTTCTAACTTTTGAAGAATAACTATTATGTCTATATCTAATTAAAATATGCCTTATTTTGAGATTATTGCAAAATTGAATATCCAAAGAATCGGAATCAAGAGTAATTTAATATGATGATCTGAAAATGAGAATTAATTATATAAAATTATTGTTGAAGTGGTATTTTCATAGTCTATCATAAACATAATAAGACAGTAATAGAATCAAAGAAAATATATTTGTGTGCTATGTCACAAAATAAATGAGGATAATTCTGAATCATCCAAAGGAAAATATTATTTATTTAGGTAATAGACACCTTAATCTCATCACACAGGGAACATATAATGATTTAAACAAAATATATGTTAAAGTGTACCATGGTAGGAATGTAAATTGTTATATCATGATGAATATGGTACAAAGACTCCCATGAAACTAAACATAGAACTATTATGTAACTCAAAAATCCTGCTTCTGATCTATACTCAAAGAAAATAAAAATCTGTATATCAAAGAGGCATGTACCCTGTATCATTAATTGCATTTCCATTCACAACAGCTAAAAGCATTTTATCAATCTGTATACAAAAAAAAAACCAAAGATAAAGAAAATGTGATATATGAGCATGGAACACAATTCAGTCTTTATGTAGGAGAAAACCGTGTTCCTTACAAACATGAATTGATCTGAAAACTAAATATAAGTGATAAATATATGTAGGCGACAATGGGGCTGGAACACGGCTTAGTGGCTAAGAGCACTGGCTGTTCTTGTAGAGGACCAACATATGGTTTTCTGTAGCCACATGGTTGCTAACAACCATCTGTAACTCTAGGTTCAGGGGATTAGACACCCTTCTCTAAGCTCTGTGGGCAATGAACAACACGGGTACATGTACATACATACAGGCAAAACACTGATACACATAAAATAAGTAAAAATCAATAGTCAAGTGTGATAAATATAAGGTTGGTAAGTTTTTTGAAATGATGAAAACATAACCACAGCATATGTTTACATAGAAATATTTCTCAGTTTTCAGTAATATAGTAGGAATGAGAGATGGAAGAGATTAAATACTACAGAGATAAGTTTATTCATATAGTTAGTCTTGTGTAAAATCCAATTTGAAAAAAATCCTAAAATCCTCATTTTCTCCTGCTTCTGATTCAGAGAATGTGAATTTCTGCTGTTGATCCAATGTGAAATTAGAAAAACTCTTCATTTGGATAGTTCATTTGTTGAGTTTCACACATAAAAATGAAGGAGTGAACAGTGCCCCAGATAACAAAGAAAACATAACTATTGAAAAATGAGGATGATGTCACAATTTTTTCTAGAAATAAAAAATAAAACAAGGAAGACATGAGAATACAACGATTTAAAATATGGAGCTAGTATATAAAGTAAGTAAAAAATAAAGATAAGCATTTTAGAAAGTAAAAATTGAGCATAGGAAGCAAATATGTATCTATAGAATAATAGATGGAAACTTCTGATATAAAATTAATATTGTAAAATAAAATGGAGATCTTTAAATGTTAAACACTCATTCAATTTTGTATCTTCAGGGTTTATACTGAGTCCAAGATTGTGTAGCTGTATTAATTCAACTGTGAACCAAAAAATTTACAGTCACTTTTGAAAGAGATGTACCTTTGCTCTGGAAATTGTTACTGAATATGTTAAAGCTGTAATGAAACGCTTCTTCTAAAAAGAAAAGAAAAAAAGTAAATAAATTGAAGAAGAAGAAAAAAAAACTGATGGGGAGATCTAGGAGGGAATGGGCATGGATTTGATCAAAACACCTTACACGCATGTATGAAATTCTCAATTAAGTTTTTTTAAAAGTTAAAAGAAATAAATATTGAAGGGCCAGTTCAGTACATGGGAGTTGAAGACAAGACCCTTATCCATTTTTAGATACTCTTAATTATATCCATATGTGCACCTATAATATCACATTATAATGTTTATACATACATATAAGATACAAAAATGTAAACTTTTTAAACATTTTATAACATGGTAAAGTTAAAATAGTTTCTCACAATTAATTGAAAACAAAAATATTGAGTAGAAAGGACCTCTAATGTTCAAAATATAAAGAAATCCATTTCATTTACAAATTAACCTGATATGAACTTTACATTATGTAAACTTTTGAAATGTCATGCTGTACCCCCTTGAGCAAATATAACTACCACATCAATTAAATATATATATATACATATATATAAATATATAAAATGTTATGGAAATGATAAACTACTTTTATAACTCTGTTTAGTTGAAATCTTCAATTCCCAGCACAGTTTCTTTTATACCTTCTAAAATATTGTTCTAAATCGTCTTTTAGAAGTGGAATTTTAAATGACAATTTCAGCATTTACAAAAAGTGGAAGCTTTATTCATTCATGTCATACATTTCCCAAAAATAAAGGAAGCCACAAAATTACTGATGCAATTATTCAATATTGACACTTTTTCCATTCTTATGAAAGCAATTTGGTTGGAGTATTCCAATGACCACAAGATTTCTGTATTAGTTACTTTTCTGTTGTTGTGATAGAAAAACTGTGACCAAGGGAACTTATAAAAGGAAAAGAGTTTAAATTTAGCTTATAGCTCCAAAGGTGCAAGAATCAGTCCATCATGGTGGGGAACATGTCAGCAGAGATGGCTGGAAGAGGAACAGAAGTAAGCTCTGACATTTTCAACCAGGCACAGTAAGCAAGAGAGTGACTCTAGATCTGACAAGACTTATGAACTCTCTAAGCCAGGCCCCAGTGATGTGCTTCCTCCAGCATGGCCACACCTTCTACCTTCTAAAACAGTGTTACCAACTGGGGACAAAATGTCCAAATACTTGGAGCCTATGGGTGACATTCTCATTTAAATCATTACAACTTCTCTTCAGAAAGATTGTTCTATACTGAGATTTAGAAGGTAATTATAAAACTAATGAATTAGAATGTCTTAACTTCTGTAAAATGCATAAATTGGTACTGCCTTTCATCAACACAGATCTCTGATATTTTAAAAAATATTTTATTTATTATTATTTATTTTATGTGTATGAGTATAATGTATGCCTGCATGTATGTAAGTACACACAGGTCATAGACTGCCCAGAGAGGAAAGGGCAGGGCATGGAATCTCCTGGGACTAGAGTTCCTGATGGTTTTTAACCACAATTGAGCCTTCCCTCAATCCCAGATCTTTAATAGTTTTATATCACAGTTATTTTCAAGTTGGGCTAATATTAATATATAATTTTCATGCAAATATAAGGCAAATCATATTTTAACACCAATATTCATAATTGGCTAAATGCCATTTTTATAATATTTAGTATGATATTTTTATAATATTTAGTAATTTTGAAAAGAGCAAGAATTAAAATACTGGGCTTAAATTATTTATATTTAAGAATATTTGGAATGAACCAAGCATATTGTCACAAGTTTTTGTTCCCAGCACTTGAGAGGCAGAGGGAGGAGGATCTCTTTGAGACTGACGCATGCCTGTTCTACATGGTGAATTTCAGGCCAGCCTGGGCTATAGGGAGACCTAGTCTTAAATAATAAAGATATTTGGTTTATACAGTCATAGATTTATTAATATGCACTCTATGAAATAAACATTTCATATATTTTGACTAAGAGAGAGATAGCATTGTTTTTTAATCTTTGGTCATTGATTTCAGAAATAATTAATATTGGTCATAGTAAGTTTGTAATTGAATGAAATAGGCATTTTTTTCTGTGTATATGTTACCGTTTCTAAAAATAATACCCATAGTTCACATGAGATTGGATGTATTTTTAAAATAAAGCCAAAGCTACTTGAAAAAAAATTTAAGAAAAACAACTACATAATATACTTGAATGGGAAAAACCATATTTTATTACCTTGAGCTCTACAATAAATTGAGAATACAGTCATAGAAAGACACGATCCATGAAGATACAGACATTGAAACTTTGCTTAAGAGGTTATTTGTCAAGAGGTATTTAGAATTTTTTAAGATAGGATAGGTTTCATTACCCATTTTATGTGACTGTCTTGGCAGACTTGGATTCTTGATTCATTTTCTCTAGTAATACCAGAGGCCAGCTTGTTTTCAGATGACTGAGCAACTATGTTTCTACCACTTACAAGTCAATCTTTATGTTATCTTGAAGGTTTCTTAATCAGGGGATGTCAACAAAGCAAAAATTTTTCCTTGTCAAGTGTTGCACTAAATTTTCCCCTCCTTCCAGAGAGACTCACACTTACTTGGGGTCTGCTGGTTCTAACACAGATTTACAAAACCAACATAATACCTTCTACTGGGTTTTGCATAGTTTATGACATCTAGGAAAGGGTGACATACAAAGGCGTGCATTCTCATAGGCTTTTTCTTCTCCATATTTGAAACGCGTGGGCCATCATCTCATCCCAACCTGGTATCCACCAGCTTTTGGTGTGGGGTTTGCCAGGGGTTCATGGCTCCAGCTCCCCAAAGTGGCAGTGGCTCCTCCCCTTAATGAGCAGTGTGGGAGAGGTGATCAGCTTCTGCCTGCTTGGCTCCTTCCACAGTGGTCAGTCAGGGGAACTTCAGGTTACAAGTGTGTATTGTTCAATATATAAAATATGAATCCCTTAACTCATGCAAAAATACTAATAACAAAACCAGTAAAACAAAACAAAAATAGAGAGATATGATGTGTGAGAGTAGAGAGAGGAAGCAGACATTTGCTCAGGAGTCAATACCACTAACATAACATGATCTGTGCTACAAGGAAATTCTCTATTCATATATATCAATTCATTATATACAGCATTCTGATAGTTTCCTGAGAGCATAGTCCATGCTGTATAAACTAGATAACAATACTTCAAAGCAGACTCTCTCTGTAATGCAGGACTGGCCTAGAGAAATGTGAAACCAGTGTTAGCTGCCTGAAGCCTGATTTTCTTCTCCACTGAACCCATGAAAGACAGAGCTAAGGTGTTCAAAAAGGTCCACAGGCATTTTCTAACAAATCCGTGTGTGTTTTCAGAATCTAGAAAGCCTGGAGATGTAAGGCCATCTTTTCGTGGTGGTCTGCATTCATTCAGACAGCTGCACAAGGAAGAGCCAATACAGAGAATCAGGTTTCCAGTTCCAAAGCCAGAAACAGGCTGACGGTAGCATTACTAATAAACCAAGAAATGTCTCTACTCCATACATTCACTGCAAGAAATCAAAGAACCAACACAATCATTGTTTAACATTCTCTTTACCTACAAAGTAACATTGTAAAACTATGTATATATAAAACACATAAATCTCTGTGAATATAGACTCCTAACTTGAATAAATCAAATATTCACGAGAGAAAGGTAGTTAGTAAGAGTCTGTGGTCTGTGTCAAACTATCAAGATTAGCAGTAATACAGTTGGGTATTTGAATTGGAATGTTAGTGATAAGCTCAATAATTTTTTATTTTGTATGTACTATTGTCAATTACAGAATTTCCTAAAATAATATGAAATGTTGCCATTTTACTTTATTTTCCATTCCGTTCCAGGCATGCATGTGTGCACAAGCACACACACACACACACACACACACACACACACGTTTTAATTTTTGATGGAATATCCAGTGAAATCACATGGTAGTTGTTATTGCTGACAAGCTAAAGTCACAGACATTAATTTAAGACAAAGCCAAAGAACAACTGAGCATGGTATATTCAATAGCTTGAGAAAAGAAGGGCAACTAGAGTGGGTGGCACATGCCTTTAAGACTGGAACTCAGAAGGTAAATGTAGGTGAATCTATGTGAATCCAGACTAGCATGATCTACATAAGGATCCCCGGGATAGTTAGGGCTACTTAGTGAGACACTGTCTCAAAATAAAACAAAAACAAACAAAAAAATAAAAAAAATAATAATGGGAAGGCAATAGAGAAAAAGAAACTGGGTAGTTAGAGATAATAAAAGGCACTTACCTGAAAGGAGGATAGTTCAGAGACTAGTCAAGAAGATAAAGGAATTATGTGCCCAGTGTATCCAAAGTGACAAAATAGAAGGCGAAGGGAAGTTCTGGGATGGAGACGACAATGATATGTCTGAAAACAACAGCTCCTTAGGTTTCCTTTGTAGTGTTGGTTCAAGAGACTATCCCAAAGACGTAAGTTCCCATAGCCTGGCTCTCCTCCTTAGGGAACAGCTTTAGAGACATCCAATCATCTCCCTGAACCCTTGCTTCCCCCTCATTAGTAGGCATGCTCATTTCCACACCACTGCTCAACTTTCTTCTGAAAATGGTGTTCCTCCTCTTTTCTCTACTTTCTTCTTGCCCTCTGTCTCTTGGTAAAGTCAAATCAAGGCTGTGCTGTAGAACTGAACAATGGAAAAGCAACCCCCCCGGGGTCTTAGGTGAAGACTGAACCAAGAACTGTCAGGTATTCCCAGGAAGTAAGCATGATCCTTTATGCACCAGGTAGTGATGTGGTGGTTATGTAGAAGGAGACAAATAAAATCTAACTAAAAGATTAGAACAACTTAGAGCTGGGCCCTTAAGCAAATATGGACTTCTACTGAAGGACATTGCTAAAGTTTAGTTCTGTTGGTTTTTTGTTTGTTTGTCTTGTTTATTTGTTTTAATTTTTTTGAGCTTTTGTGATTTCATACAACAGTTGTTAATCAAATTGAGAACCTCCTCCCCTATCCATGCCCCCTCATCCCACTACCAAACCTCCTGCATCCTGCTGTACATGTTAAGTCAAGTCCTATCCACTCAAGCTTTTGTACCCAGATGTCCTTCATTGTAAATTCATACATTGCAGCCTGGTCAGCCCATCTAGAGATCATAAGGTCTACTTTCCCTTACCCAGTAGTAATCAGTCTCCAATAGATCTCAGCCTAAACAGGGAAGCAGAGGCTTTCAGGCCACTGAAAGCTCACACATTTGAACTTCTGGCAATGGTCAAATTGAACGCAGCACTATAATCGACTCAATTAACAAGGGCCCACAGTGGAGGAGCAAAATGGGTGGTCGGCTGGCCCTAGACTGCTAAAATTTTAATGGGATCCTTAAGCTATTTTCTGAATACATACATGTACTTGTGATAATATGTAGGTTTGATAGTATACTCTATAGTAAGAAAGAGCAATGTCAAGGACTGAGCTTTAATCAATTTTTCTTTACTTTTCATAATGTATTGGCTAGGCCTTGATCATACTTTTAGGAGAACAATTATGAAATACTTTCTAATATGAATTTAAGATTATTAAAAGTCTAAATATGTTTTAGTCAAACATTCCAGGCTTTTTTCATGAAATTGCAATAAATAAAATCAGTGAAGAATAGAAAAATATTTGTACAAATGTATGAAAAGCATAACAATAATAATCAACAATCAACAATAATAATAATCAATGAGTGAGAAGGAAAGGTCTTCAATTATCATATATTATTAAATAAGAAAAGCATGGATATAAGAATGTTAACATCTGACAGTTTTATCAGTTGTCTTAGAGGAACAGACAAGAAAAAAAAAGCTCATGAAACAACTGCGTAAGAAATATTTGGAAAACCATAAAAGATTTTGATTCTTTGTTGTCATAAATGAAATAAATATAATAAATATGACAATTTAAATGCCTACAACCCTACAGAATAATAATTGTAGAAACACAAATATGTATATTATGTAGTATGTGTTGTAATAAAATATCTCAAATGATTGATGAGAGAAGCAAAAAGTGGGAGAATAATGAGAAGATAAATGACTGAAAAGCTAAGAATTCCAGAGAACCTAGGTCAATAGTAATGGACAGCAAATCAATTTTATTTAAATAGGATAAAAATAAAATGGACACAGGAAGGATGATGTTAGGGTCAAACAAGACAGCATTTGCATTTATTTTCATTGAGATTTTGTGCATTTCATATAGTACATTTTAATCAAAGATAGAGAGCCCCTTCCCTCTCGCTACTCCATACCCACCTCCACCAGATTTCAAGTATTCTGTCATGTATGTTAAGTCACATCCAGTCAAGCATTTCTACCCAGGTGTCCCTTGATACAAATTCATCCACTGGAGTCTAGTCAGCCCTTCTAGAGTCACTTCATTAAAGAAGACCTACTCTCCCTCACCCCACAATAATCATTTGTCAACAGCTCTTTGTGTTCTCCAAGATAAATGACAGAAACATATTAAAAGTGCAGCCCAAGAGTGTTTGCTGCAGGCATAATATTTATCAGGCTCTTGTGATAACTAGATTCTTTAAGGATTTCATTTAATTCTCAGGAACTTTCGTGATGCATACTGCCATACTAGTATACTGAATGTAAAATACTACAGAGATTCAAAAATGGATGAGGCACAGGCTGCTTCTAAAATGAATTTCTAACCACAATATTGTACTAAATTAGAGACAAAAATTATGAGGGAAAAACACTTTAGATGAATATGCATAGGGAAGGCATAACAGTGCAAAGAATTCAGGAAACTCAGGCAAATTACATTTGTCTACAGTTGTTATTGCAGCAAGTATTGTATATGTTCATCAACCCAAACTAATAGATTAGTAGGTAGGTAGCTATAGGATGGATAGAATAAGAAAATGAATATAGAGGGTTACTATGATAGATGAGAGATCAATAGATCAATGGATAAATAAGATAGACAATAGATGGTAGAATAGCCCACTATTTCAATTAGTCATGACCTAGGCAGTATCATGAGGAACTTGTTAGCTTTCAGCAAATACTAAAAGTCTCATATTTTAGAGTTAGACAACTTATCATGTAAGGTATAGTTTAAACTGAATTTGTATGGAAATTTTGATACCTACTGTTCTTGTTCTTTTCACTAATGCTTAAAGTCTGGTCCAAATCATTTCCATTCTGTATACATTGGTTATATCTATGACCTTTCACCCAAGTTCGAATGATGAAACCCTATTCTTTGGGAGATTATGATCTTAGGGGTGTAGACCCACCCTGAACTGGGTTTATGACAATTGTATTTCTATTTGAATGAATCCTTGATATTTTCCTGCATTAAGTGCATCTCTGCTTGCAACACTCTTCCACTGTGTTATTTATATTCCTTAGCTAGTAGGTAAAACACACTTTCTTTTTAAATCTTCAAACATGTCACACACACACACACACACACACACACACACAAAGAAACCAAAACCAAAAACCCAGAACTTTGTAAGAGACCACTTTAAAAGGCATACTTTAGGAGCAGAAACTGATCTGGAAGCCTTCTCTGTGAAGACTAGCTCTCATAGTTCTAGGGGATACTATGTAAGTTGCTAAGGGAGACATTGAACCAATGGTCTAGCCCAGCTGTAAAGCCTAATAACCACCACAACTGCCACACAATACCTCTATCGGTGTAGTAGTAGCACTGTTATCTAGGTCAAAATCAACAGCTATTTAACTGGAATTAAAGCCCTCTCTGTGGGATGGATCTCATGGGTGATACTGTAGATATGGTCAAGTATATGTGACTGAAAAGGTCATAGAGCCTAGAGAAAATCCTATCTCTGTCATGTCTCTAGACAAATGGAATTTCTTACTGTATGCTAAATATGGATTCTTATATTTACAGACAAATGTATCATATACCACTAATCAAAACAGATGAAGGCTATTACAGAATTCCACAACTGGTAACACATAGAGAATATATGTCTAAGAGATGCCCAGCCCTAAGTGACTCATCTACAGTGGAACCTCTACACCTAAAGCTCATGGAACACAGTGGAACAGTGGGTAGAAAAATAATACTAATATATCCTTCAACTTTCACCAGTGAAGGCTTCTCATAAAACAGAGTGTGATGCACACACAAGTGACAACTGGCTAATTTTTAGAGGATAAGAGACTGAGGAGTGCATGTCCCTGGACAGGACTCCTATATTAAACTGCACCCACCCACAGCCCAGGGACCTTTGTGGAAAGGGGCTGGGATTGTTAGAGCCAGGGCTGGTGAATGAACATAAGGAAACAGACTTTCAGGCCACTGGAAACTTGTTCATATGAACTTATGGAAATGTTTTCAGCCTGCACAAGACCCATACACAAATCAAATATGACAAAACCACAGCACAGAACTGGAGAAATGGGTAGCAGGCTCCAATCTTAGCCAAAAAACCATTGGTATCTGACTACTTCTGGGTGACAGAGACCTGATCTTCTTTGCAGGACAGAATAAATTTTAGCGAACGAACTTGCACAAGGAACATCTAGGTATATAAACTTTCCTATATAGGCCTTATCGTATATGAGAGAATGCATGAATTCCATTAAGGGGTACTATGAAAGCTGCAAACGGGGAAGGGGGAATAAAGGTGATCAAGGTGTTTGTATGAAATGCACAAATGTTCAATAAAATTATCCTTTTTACAAACAAATAAATGACTCTAAAAGAGCAGATCAAAAATTTTATTTCAGCTGGGTATGGTTGCACATGTCTTAAATTTCAGCAATCTGTAGGAAAACGATGGAGATTGCCTGGGAGTTTGAGTCCAGCCTGGTCTACATATGGAGTTCCTGACTAGCAAGGAGAGCATAGTGAGACACTGTCTCAAAGAAAAAATTCTATTTCAAGCCAATACAAAAGCAAATGGTTAGTGTATTCCAGAGTAAGCTGAGGATTTTCTTTTGTTCTAAGACTATAGACTGTTCTTTATCCTAGACAGCTATCAAATAGGAACATTTGGTACAAAAGGATGAGCCTATAGTAATGCATAAGCATTACTAAATAATAACTCAGCTGCATACTCTTAAAAAGTTAGGAAGTTTTTCTTTGTTTTCAAGATTTAGGATTTTAAAAAATTTTATGTGTATATATGTTTGACTTCATGTATGTATGTGCACCTTTTGCATGCTTTGTGCCAGCACAACCAGAAGATGATATCAGACCCCTTGAAACTGGAATTATAGACAGTTTTTAGCTGACATGTTGGTGCTAGGAACCAAGCTCAAGTCCTCTGAAAGAGCAACCTGTGCTCTTAACCATTGAGTCATCTCTCCAGCTCCAAGGAATAGCATTTTATATGAGAAAAATGGCATAATAATTTGAGGGATTCAAATGGCTCCAATCTATGTTGAAGTATCTCTTTAAAGTCACATATTCCCTGGTTTGGTAAAATAGTAAAGTACAAATACAAAATATGGTCACTGATGCTCATATTAACCAATTTGATTAACGAATATAGGCTCAAATAATATTTTCAAATATTTGTGAAAAAAATACTACCAAAGCACACATTCCATAATTGGTGTTAGAATCTTGTAAAGGTAAACAATAATGAAGTTAGGCTGAGCTGACTTCCATCCTAGCCATGCAATGTGCTAGAGTGCTATCAGTCTGTGGTTTGTGTGTGTGTGTGTGATCATTACTCTGTATCCTTCCTCTTTTCCTCCCTTCCTTCTTTCTTCCTTCCTTTCCTCTTTCCCTTCTTCCTTCTCTTTCTCTTTCTTTCTTTCTTCCTTCCTTCCTTCCTTCCTTCCTTTCTTTCTTTCTTTTCTTTCTTTCTTTCATTTTCTTGTTTTTTGACAGGATTGACCTGAGTAACCCAGGCAGATTTTCAATTTCAGATCCTCATTTCTCAGGCCACCAAATTCTGGGATTACAAGTATTCTCTACTATACCAAATTAATGGTGGCTAATTTAAGTAAAAGCTTATCTGGCACAAGGTTCCCTCTATTAGATTCAAACATTGTTCTGGATGTCCCTATGAAAGCATTTGTGAATTGTATTAATATTTTTGCCACCCAATGGGGGGAAGGAGAACTATGGGGGGTACAGATAGGAGAAGGGTTGTAAATGTGGGTAAGATGTATTATATGAAATACACAATAATTTAATATTTTTTTAATTAAGGCTTCAAGTACATGCAAACACCAATCTGTTATTACACATTCCTTCTGCCTTGAGGCGCTCTCTGTTACCAAAGTCTAATATCTGACATCTCTGTCAGAATACATGATGGAGAAGATGTCCAGATGAGGTCTGTAAATCATTCAACTGGAAAAATATTTACAGATCTTTATTTGTAGATCTGTAGTTTTTACCTGCAATGAAAAACAGCAATGATTTTTTAAAAAAAATATTTATTTTGGAATGTTAAAATCAGTAAGTTATAGTTAACATACATATTGCTTTCATTTAAAGCCCAATTTAAAAATTCAAAGATCAAATTAAAATAAATATGTATGAAGGTTTTTTGCCTTGCAAAAGTTGAGAGGAATTTATTTTTTGTATTTTGTGGTTATTGCTTATATGACTTACTTTATCGATAGTTTTTATTAGATATGGTGGTTATATAAATATGTTATAAGTTATTAAATTCAAATTGCAAATTAAAATTTAAAGTGAATTGTTTTGAATATATTTGCACACCATAATCCAAATGTGACAGCATTTTCCATTTTTGTTTTATGTTTTTCCTCACTTAAGCATTCAAAAAGAGGAAAATATGAGCCTATCACATTATATTTATTGTGTGCAATGGTAAGTGAAGAGGCCTGCTCATTCCAGGTGCTGCATTTATTGGTTAATAGGCATATTGTCACTGTATATTACAGTACAGTTCAGTTCCATGCTGACGTGACTTTGTCTCAGGGAATTTGCCACAGTACATTACCATAAGACCAGAATGAATCCATAAAAGCCTTGTGCAGAAATGCAAAGTAGCTCTGCCAATCATAATTCATAATTTGTGTTTGTTATGCATAAAATGAGGGTGTAATTATGGGGCTGTACAGGCAGTCGGGGTCCTCCTAGGAGGTCAGAGAGACCTTCGGCCAACACCAGGGGTAGCCTTGGCCAGAAGGTGTCAGTTGTTTCTCTGGTCCTAGCAGTCCCTCACGAGGATTTTTAGACCGGAAGAGAAAGGAGGAAATTTTAGAAGCCCGCGCACTCTCTGAGCGCACTCTTGGAATGGCACGACGGATCCACAGGCTCCCCCGCTGTGAGTCTGGAGGAAAGCTGGTCTGGTCCCGCAGGCTTCTCTGTGTCTCTATGGGCCTCAGGCATGGTATGCGCGGGTATTGGCACTCCCCCGCCACACCTGGCTAGTCGCTGGCGGGTCTGGCCACAGGCTTTTCCCGGCGGCTCGGGTCCGTGTCTCTGGAGCTTCTCTGCTGCAGAAGCGTTGTCCTGCCGAATCCTGTCCCTAATCCACCAGTGTACTTTTCTTCAGGATGCGAGGTCCACTGGCCACTTGGGCCTCGCGGGAAGAAGTATGGGGACAGCGAAAGCTAGGATGTCCACGAGTCGGTAACAAGGGAGTGCACCCCCCCTCCCCGAGAGATTGGGCCTCCGGTAGTGACACAAGACTCAAGACTTGGCTTAGTCTGTGTTACAGCTTTATTCTCTGAGACCCAGCTCTCTGTGTCCCAGCTTTCTGCGACCCAATTCTCTGCAGCCCAAATCTCTGCAGCCCAAATCTCTGCAGCCCAAATCTCTGACTATTAAGAGAAACTAAAGCATTTATACCATGGGGGTAGTGGTAAAAGCTTTGGCTGTTAGATGCTTTGTGAGGCATTCTATTTACATATGGGAGTGGATTTCTGCCACACTGTTAGACTGTTGTCTGCCTGGAGAAATTACAGGAAGGCATGGTACCTTTCAGAGCCAAAGGCCATGTTTATGTTATGGCATTTGTGGTGGACACTTCAAAAGGAGAGAGAGGAAAGATACCAAAAAGACACCCTGCTTATGAAAGGAGCCCGCAGCACATGATCCCAAGCTGCATGAGCTGTCTGGTCGTGAAGGGGCTTCTACTTTGCATAACAGAGGTCTCCAACATGTAATGAACAAACAGATTTGTGAAAGCAAGCTTTTTTGAGCAAAGTTCTCATCCCTCATTTAGAATCTCTTTATGTAGTCATTATTTAGATCTTCCTCAATCTTAAATCTTTTTCTCCCCAAAAATAGCTGCCTCATGGAGACACATATCTAAATATCTAAATGATGGTCCACTTCTTACCATCTCCTCTACTTTGTCATTTTTTGTTTTTTCATTTTACTTTCTAAGCATAAAATACAAATATATAAATTATGCATGGAATATATACTAAATATTTGTAAAAATATATGTTATATATATTTACTACATCCATATATAATATTAGCTGTAATTTTTATAAATCTGTTTCAAATACACTGTTCTATTTTCTATTGGTATATCAATTATTTCCTAATATTACATTTATTTATTTTATTGTTTGTGAGGGTGTGGGCAGGCATGGCACAAAGTATACACAGAGTTCAGAGAAAAACATAAAGAAGGTGATTGTGTCCCTTTAACAGGTGGAGCTCAGGTATCAAAATTAGCCACACTTGACCACAAGTGTCATTTCCTACTGAGACAACTCACCAGTCATTATTACTTATATATTCAGTTAATATTGTCATCAATTAAAGTAAAAATAGAATTTAAATTTACAAGGTAGCTCACATATGTCTTAAAATTGGATGCAGGTCTTGAGATTAAATATTAGCTGAAGTCTTTTCTCTAAATCTTCCTCACAATTACACAGCTGCCTCCAATAGGGAAACACAAGAGTGATCCTTCAAATATCAGAAGACAGAAAATGACAGTTCCTTCAAAACATAACTATGGAAAACCATAATGGAGTAGGAAGGCTTAAATGTGGGGAATGAGAGAGCAGAGCAGAAGAAAGATCGTGGGGAGGAATAACTAGCAGTAAAAGCCTTTTGAAAGAATCATGTGGAAACCTAATGCTATAGAAGCTGCTTAAAGTACAGATGTATACAATATGAAAAGAGATTAAAAGGAGTCACCCATCAGTTGTGGTGGAACACACCTTTAATTCAAGCAATAAGAGGCAGAGACAAGCAGATCTCTATGGTATCTAGGGAAGTCTTGTGTCCATAGTAAGTTTTAGGCCAAGTAGGGCTATAGGGAAACTGTGTTTCAAAGAGACCAAAAAAAAAAAAAAAAAAAAAGTAATTACCATCTAACAGGGGGATACTGTTGACGTTGTCCGTACTAGATATCATAGGCTAGCAAAGAAAATAAAACTCAATGACAGGAATGTGTTCCACCTTTTCAATCTTTTCAAAATGTTGACCAGGGGCCCATAGACCCTCAATCACTACTGGTCATTGCCCCTCCACTTGGTTACTCACCAGAATTTGCCAGTAATATTGTATTCCTGGAAACACCACATATATGAGTTGTAGAATAAACAAGCAGAATTCAAGCTGGTGCTGACTTTGAATATTTTCTGTACTGCCTAGATCTCATTGAGATGGAAGGTGCTGATGCATGTTACCAAAGAGAAAAATAACCATCAACCCAGCCCAGAAGTGAATCCTGTGAACTACAATAACAACTGACCTGGCCTGATATTCCCACTTGGGCAATAGTGTCATGAAGGTTATGGGTGTGACCAACAACTTTCTAATTGAATTTAAGGTCGACTTCACAAGATGGAGTCCATGCCTGACACCAACAGAAGGACTAAGAACCTGTGCATGATCAGGTCACAGTCCATAAGAGAGCCCATAAGAGTCCATTATTCTGTTGAATAGACAATATTAAAGCAACTCCTAATGAATCATTATCTCTCAAATCTCACCAGAGAAATTTCCTCATACAGCAGGTGATAACATGCTGAGAAGAAAATACTATGATGTGCTTATGCCATAGTAGAATACCTGTATTAAATCTCTGACTCCCAATGTCACAGATGAGAGAGACAAAAGTTTGTAAGAGCCAGAGGTGATGGATGACAACAAGGAAACAGAGTTTTCTAGATAGCTGAGCAGTTACTCATAGAACTCACAACAATGGTGACAGGATGCACAAGAGCTACATTAAACTCAAGCCAAACACAGTCCCAGCATAGAAATGAGGAAGCAGCTGAAACACCTCAACCTTGCCTGAGGAAACAATTGGTACTGGGAGGGAAAGATTCAGTCATCTTTATGAGTGTAACTCTGTGTAAAATATTCTCAGTGAATGGCATTGGGAAGACAAATTTGACTTGATACACTCTCACTCTGTGTGTGTGTGTGTGTGTGTAGTACATGAAATGTACTTAAAAATAAAAAATAGTGTGTTTATTTAGAAGCAAATGCATGTCAATATATTCTATGACATCCTGTATATTTGCATATCTCATAAATACATTTCTATAACAGACTTTATACATAAATACATTTAGGTTCTCTAAGTAATGCAATTCACTATTACAGGTGTAAATGGATAATTATTTTCAATAGTTTAATCCATATAGCTTTGTAAGTTAAGCACCCCGCTATAAGGCAGGTCGACAGTGCAATTTCAGAACATAGCTGCTTTTGACTGCCATTCTTCCCTTTCTCTTTTATATAATTGGTCCTTTTACATAGAGCTAGTTTTCCACCATCAACATTTTTATTGTGATTCAGGTAAGAAAGTACAAAATTTTGGTAACGTTTTATCTATTTTTATAATGAGTTTTAGAGTTAATGAATATAGTGTGTCGTTTTATTTTTATTGCATTTAATATTTCCCCCAACAATAGTTTAAATATTTCTATGAAAATATTTTACAGTTTATTAGATTAATTCCTACGTCTTGAATGTTTTGTCACTGCTATAATAATATTCCTTTGTATTTATTAGTCTATTGACTTTTACCTTATATGTGAAATTCACATCTTGTTAATTATTCATGGGTTCTAATAATAATAATATCACTTAGATTCCACTAAATATTATAGACATATATCAAGACAGTTTTACACACAGAATTGTATTGTATTATTTTTCTAATACTTATTGAAAATTTTTTCTCATTTATGTCACTGTCTTGCCTGTAAAATCATATAAAAGTAGTGGTACAAATAGTGTAATATATCATATAATTTCAGT
>NW_008332663.1:1629558-1650231 GCF_000622305.1 Nannospalax galili | reverse complement strand
TTCTTTGCTGTTTTTTATCACTAATGAGGTAGACATGGAAGAGTTTCCTTATTATATGTCTCTTAATCATTTGTGTGAAACTGGTGATTCCTTCTCAGTATTAATAAATTATGTAATTTTTAAGTCATATTAGTTATTTTTAAGACAGATTTTTGAGCTGATAATATATTAATATCCTAACTTTTAAAATTTAAATTTTATTTTATAAAAATTTATTCATGTAATAAAAATTTACATATATAACACCACATAAAATTTAATGTAGTTTTTCAATGTATATAGGAATTGCAGAGAAAATATAATGTAGATATTTATTTTATTAAAATGAAGTATTAATTTACGCTCTTACTTGCTTTAAAAGTTACATTATATTTTTGTGACTGCCATAGTTCTGTTTGGCAATCACACCTAACATACTTAGAGTATGTATTATGCTTACTAATAACATCCTTTGGATTTTTCTCTCTAAAATATCTACTGTATTATCCTCCTACAATACATTTTCGTGATAAGAATACCCAAAACACAAAAACTGTTACTGAAAGTTGCAAAGATGAATATAATGAAATAGCCTTACTGTTATTAACATAATTTTTCTAGAAAAAAATCCCTAAGAGTATGAGGTTCTTTCTATTCATTATCAAGATTCAAATGTATATATTTTAGCTTCACTTATTTTCTTTTTCTCTCCTCTCTTTTCTGTCAGTTGCATTGTTCCTGAGCCTTCCCAAATAATTCTGTTTTGGCCTCCCAAGTAACTAAGTTTGCAGCATTTTAGACAAAACAGCTGTACTGGGACTAGGTTTTCAGAATTAATGAATTAATAAAAAATATTGGCTACTTAAAAATATTTTATTTCTGCAATTTAAATATCTCATAATCCACTGCTACAAAACAATGCCCCTCAGATTTCTTTGATTTTATGTTTTCTAGTGTATTGATAAAAACAATTTCAACTTCATATCCAATCTCTCCCACCTGTATCACCTACACTGGCTTTTACTGATTTTTTGACTTTTTTTCTCATCTTATTCTGTCCATAAACTTTCTACTCTAGTTGATTTCTGCAGCTTGCAAGCTTTTTCTGCATAAATTCATCTCAATCCATGCAGTTCTTATTTTTACTTCTAATAAGATTCTGGATAATTTATGTTATCATCTAAACATTTTTTGTGACTGTTAATTTGAGGGTCCCTTTGGCCAACTTCCTCTCTATAAACCCAAAGACTTGGAAACACTTATTGTTCTTTTTAGACTCATATAAACTATAATTATAGTTACTGTTGCTGAATAATTTCTTTAAGGAACTGAACAGGCCTTTCTTGGAAATATGTATTTAAATAATTGGGACAGAGGGAATATATGATGCTTTTAGAGAAACAATTTCCAGTAAGAAACTTAGTTTAAAGAAATGAGTCTAATGCTTGGTAATTCTACAAACGAAGAACAATGAAGTTTCACTAATGACTTCCTTGAATGGGGTTGTGAGGTTATCATTTGATATTCTCACAATCAATTGTGTCTTTATGTGGAAAGTAAACAAAATTATTGAAGCATCCTTTTGATACATATTGATACATGTGGATAGAAATATCCATGTCCCTTATAGATCTATATATCAGGCCTAGAATTATTCAGAGAGATGAAACAATAACAGCAATATGCATTCAAGACCATAATCACAAGTTCTTCCATAGTGAAATTTGAGTAATATTATCTTACTAGAACTAAAATTAGACTAATTTTAGATAAAGCAATAACCCTTAAATTCACTTGATATTACTTAGCATACTGAGCAAGTATGAAAATAAGTTCTTCTACTTTGTTTCTCCCCTTGATTTCCACACTGCTGGCCAATGACCTCCCCAGTATTACTATTTGGTACTCAAGCCAGATAAAGAACCCCAACTATGCAGTGTTAATTACCTCAAAGATTCTACATATTCTTCTGTCAGACTGATGTAGACCTACTTAAGAAGTAGTATTAATTTTCTTTGGGCATGCCCCCATTTCAGATATTTTATACCTCTCCTGGGAAGAGTCAGGGTACTTGCTTTATAGCACATAGTAGGATATTGCAAATAGAGACTACATTGGTTGCTAAATTGAATCGTCTGGAGTCTACACATTCTTTAATCTCCCTATTTGGAAAAACAGAGGCATCTCTTGAAGTTGTTCTGACATTCCCCCAATGTCAATACCTTCAACACCTCAAATAAGTCATTCTTTTCTGTCCTTAGTAATATTCCTTTGGTTTTTAAACTTTGCCATGGTCTGATCAATCTAGTGAAAGAGTTCTCAAATATCACACTGAAAAATTGATAAAATGTTAATGTTCGCCTGAGGATAGCTCATTTTGAGCACCTCAAGACTGGACTGCACTAAACTTAATATAAAAACAAATTGCAATCAATTTATGATTAAATTGATAGATGAGTAGGTGATCTGTAAAGAACTATTAGTCAAATACAAGCCTGGCACATACTGCCGAAGGATCCTTATTTTGTAAACGTCTTATCTCAGCAACCAAATTGGGCAAATGTTCAGATACAGCTACCAAGCTATGTCACATAACTTTCTCTTGCTCAGTCTGTTAAACATTACCTGCCCACATTGTTGACTGTAATTCTCTGAGTCTCCCCTGGTTTGATGTATTGCCCACTTCATGAATCACTCTTTCTCAAATAAATTGTGATAAATTTAGTTTAAAAGTTTAGACGTTTTCATTTAACCATACAATATATGAAGTGTATGTCAGTATTTCCTTTTAGCACTTTCTGCATTTGACATTTTATTTCTTTCAGAGTTATATAGCCTGTTATTCTTTCATGATTAGGGAAATGCAATAACATTTCAGAAGGCATAATAAGCACAAATTTTAAAATATTTCTTATTTTAACGTAGACTGTTTTCTCCAAATCCACCATTTCCTTAAAACAAGCCTTTGATCAATTTATTCAGCTTCTTAAAAACCTTCACTGTATAATTTTTTATTTATCTCTTCAAGATAATGGAAGGAAAATAAATATGTCAGTTTCTTGAGGTAAAAGTTTTTTCTTTATGCTTGTACTATATGTAAACCATATCCTCTCATTACCAATACATGTCTATGTAAAGGTCTGAACTTCTTATTACTATATTCAGACTATGTATAGTTATTTGCACATAATTCTATATAATATCATACAGATTATAACATATGTAAACCTACTCTATGTTTTATTTTCTTCTGTTCATTTGGTTTACTATCTGTAAGATGAAATCCCAGTGAATCCGATCAACACTGAAGTTATTTTTAAAGAATTATTGAAGTCAGTACCAGTTTTATTTATCTTTATCTGTTCTACAGTTCATTTATATAGTGTCTTCAGCAATACGGTCTTAATATCAAGTTCTGGGGGGTGGGAGTAACCAAGAGCGGGAGCAATGGCCAGTGTTGTTTGGAAGTCTATGGGACCCCAGTCAACATCTTCAAAAGATGGAGTCAATTCCCGTTATTGGGCTTTTACTTCTCTAGCCTATGGTTTCTAGTAAGGGCATGTCCCCCTCTTTTAAGGTAGCATCTTTTAATATCTTTCTATAATGCATATGCGTATATGTGCAGAAGCTTAGTGGACAAGTTTATATGGCTTTTTCTAAAGGCCTTTAGTGTTGGATGTTCCTCCCCATACTTCCTCCTCTGCCCTATTCGCCCATTCTCCTCTTCCATTCAACCCATTGAAGTTATAGTCACAATTTACCTGTCCTTAAGCACTATCACAGATTTCCCTACTAGTAAGCTCAGGCATTTTCTGACATATAAGGATTTTCAAAACATTTTATAGTTCTAATGTATGAACAGGGCTGAAAAATCCTGCTTCAGGAGGAAAACATCACAAAAATGATTGTTTTTGATATTTACAGAGGGACAAAAAAGATTTTTTAGTCAAAATGCTCACTGTCAGTCTGTAGGAAGAGATCACCATGTTGTGATGTGCCAAAGGCCATTTTTAATTTGATCTCTGGTTTTATCATTGGCTCAAGGAAAGCGGCTTAATATTAATGCTTTAATTTCTCATTTATAAAATGGAAATAAAATAACATTCATGATTAAATACATTCATATTTAAGAACTACTAGCAAAATTTTCATGCCTTAGTAAGCATTTATTATAACATTTCTTGTTGCCATTATTTAATATGAACTCAGACATGTATTTTTCACAGTATTTTAAGTGTCACCTAAGAGGTCAAATAAACCACTGCCATTTCCAGAAGGCAGGATTGTTATTTTAAAACTCAGAGAGATTTTATTGACTGCCACTTGAGAACAAGATCAAAATTGAATGAGGATCTCCAAATAGTTTTCTACAGAAAATGATCCTCATTATCCGGGACATGGGTTTCAAATGAGTAAATTTATTAAGCATACAGTAACCAGGAGGAAAGAATAAATCAAGAATTAACAGAAAGTTAGTACATCATCAGAATGTTGAATCAGACACAGAATTCAGCAGAAACCAACTGGGGGCCTCTGGGAACAAAACAGTGAGCTGGAACCATTAATGGTAAACAGGGCCCCAGGCACGGTGTCTTCTCCTGTGGGGCACTTTTATCTTTCCATTTGACTTTATGCTTATCATTAACATATACATCTCCTTCCACCTTTTTATAAAATTCACTGCTTAAAATAGAAATGGCATCTTGTAGCTCCTTCCCACTACGCTAATAATGTTGAGTATGGTCTGGAGAATGGCCTACCATGGCCACATTTTCAGTTTTGATTTAGTGAGTTTAGTAATTATATAGCAAGATAAAGTAAAAATAATCCTCAATATAGTACAAAGATATATAGATAGATAGATAGATAGATAGATAGATAGATAGATAGATAGATAGAGACATATACGGTTGAGACAGCTAGATGACAGCTTACAGATAGATGATATATAAGTAGTTGAGAGATAGATATATAATAGATGATAGTTGAGAGATGGATAGATAGATGATAGATAGATGGACAGCGAGATAAATGATAGATAGACAGACTGACAGACAGATTATAGATAGGTAGATAGATACATAGATAGATAGATGATAAATAGATGATGATAGATAGATAGATAGATAGATAGATAGATAGATAGATAGATAGATAGATAGAGATATATGATAGCAAAACATCATCAAATCGTCAAGTCACAGCATGGTGAAGATCAGCCATGAAAATCTCATCTATAGAGAAAAAGCTCCATTGTGAACTCCACCTGATTGTCTCAATTTCCCCATATTGTTTTTGCTGGATGTTGTGAGAGCCACATTTTAAAAATATATATTTTTATTGAATTTTTGTACATCTCATACAATATATCTTAATCGTAAGTGCCTCCTTCCAAATCGGCATAACCCCACAGCCTGCCCACAGGGCTTCATGCATTTTGTCATATATGTTAAGACCTATCAAGTCAACTTTGTGTACCCAGATATCACTCAGTATGGGGGTCACACATTGGAAACTGTACTTAATGAATTCATTTAATCAAAACCAAAAGTATAATCATTGCACATTATTCTCTGTAGTATAAAAAATACTATAGAATGGAAATTAAAGGCAAATAAATAGATTAGAGAGCATAATGTTTGCCTAATAATCATCAAATAGGTCAGTTAAAACACAATATTCAGGGTATAGAGAAATGACTCAGAGATTAAGAGCACTAGCTTCCTTCTCTTGCAGAGGACCTGGGTTCTGTTCCCAACATCCAAATAGTGGCTAATAACCATCCTTAACTCCAGCTCCAGAAAATGTAACATAATTTTCTGGCCTACACATACATGGAAGATACACATATATAATAATAATAATAACAATAATAATAATAATAATAATGATGATGATGATGATAATGATAATGAAAATCATGGTACAATAATGGACACCTTTAATCCCGGCACTTGGGAGGCAGTAGCAAGTGTATCTCTGTGTTTGAGACCAGCTGGGTCTACATAGAATGTTCTAGACTAGCAAGAGCTGTAGTAAGATCCTGTTAAAAAATAAATAAACGGGCATCACAGCCACCAGCTTCCTGGTGTCAGTATCTTTCCTGGGTAAGTTCGGCATCACCCACTGCAACTTGACTCCCCCATTCTCACTCACCCTCCCAGCTCTCCCACCCCATCTTGCCTCCTAGCCTGGGTACTGGCCCATTTCTTTTCTTGGCACCCAAGACACCTGGACTGACCTATTGGCCCAGAAAGCCCACTGCTTCTGTATCCTTTGCATCCAGACAAACCCAATTCCTCTTTGTAGTCCTCAGGATCCTCTGGGCCTCTTTCCACCCCCACCTCATTTTGCATCCTTGGGCAACACAGCTTCCTGGAGCCAGCATCATTCCTGGCCCTGCTCCCAGACCAGCTTAGGCCCAAAATTCCTGAAGTCAGCTTCTATACTGGAGGGATCCAAACTTTAAGAGAAAGCCTGAGAGCACCTGATCGTCATCCAACTTGGGACTCTATGGGAAAGCCTGAACAGCTAGATAAAAGAAATTTGGCCCCTCTAATATAAAATCAAAAGAGAGAACCTGAAGCCCAGACCAACCAGCTTTTCATACCCAAGAAGAAAATCACAAAGGCACATGAAGTCTACAAAAAAAGGAGACCCAAACTCAACAAAGGAAGACTTAAGTCTCACACAACAGTCAGAAATTACAAAAGAAATCCACATGTCAAAGTCGCAGAGAAAAAATGATAACATGAAAAGCCCAAATAATATATCACCACCAAGTACCAACAGTCTTCTAAAGGAGTACAATGAGAACCCCCTAGAGATAACACAAGACATGGAACTCAAAAGAACAATTATAAACATGATAAAAGAATTCGGTGAGTTTAAAGAACACACAAACAAAGAAATCAAAGAGCTGAAAGAAGGTGGAGATAAAAGGCTGAATGAATTCAGAAAAGAGCTAGAAATATTGAAGAATACTCAGGCCAAAATGAAGAAGGAAGTGAAACATTTTGACAAAATTGAACATACATTTATCTTCAAAGTCTGAGAGGGAATTGGACTGGAGCAAACATACAGCAACATACTTAAAGCCATATACAACAAACCCACAGCCAAAATCATTCTAAGTGGAGAAAAACTGGAAGCATTCCCATTAAAAACAGGAGCTAGGCAAGGCTGTCCATTATCTCCACTCCTTTTTAACATAGTGCTTGAAACTCTTGAAAAAGCAATAAGATAAGAGAAGGAAATTAAAGGAGTGATAATTCAAAAAGAAGAGATCAAATTATTCCTTGCTGCAAACTATATGATACTATATCTAAGAGATGCCATATATTCCACCAGAAAACTCCTAGAAATTATTAACATGTTCAGCAAAGTGGCAGGTTACAAAATTAATGTACAAAAGTCTGGAGCCTTTCTATATACCAATAACAAGTAATCAGAGAAAGAGTGCATGGAAACACTCCCTTTCATAATAGCAGCAAAAATATAAAATATCTCAGAATAAACCTGACCAAAGACATTAAAGACCTCTACAATGCAAATTTTAAATCTTTAACCAAAGAGACTGAGGAAGACATCAGAAAATGGAAGGACCTCTCATGCTCCTAGGCTGGAAGAAATAGTATTGTGAAAATGATCATCCTACCAAAAGCCATTTATAGATTCAGTGCAATGCCAGTCAAAATCTTCATTATATTCTTCACAGAATTTGAAAAAAGAATCCTAAGATTCATATGGAAGCACAAAAGATCTCGGAGATCCAAAGCAACCCTGAATACTAAGAGCAATGCTAGGGGGATTACTGTACCAGATTTTAAAATGTATTACAGAGCTATAGTCATAAAAACAACATGGTACTGGCACAAAAATAGACCCATACATCAAGGGTACAAAATTGAAGACCCAAATATGAGTACATGCAATTTCAGCCACCTGATTTTGAACATTAACTGGAAAAGAGACAGTTCAGCAAATGGTGCTGGCAAAACTGGATCTCCACATGTAGGAGAATGAAAATAAACCCCTATCTTTCACCTTGCACAAAAATCAACTCCAAATGGATCAAAGACCTCAATGTGAAGTCAGAAACTCTGAAACTATTAAAAGAAAATACTGGCAATAACCAACAAGATATAGATGTAGGGAAGGATTTTCTAACCCGGACGTCAGTTGCTCAGGAAACAAGGTCAAGAATCAGCAAGTGTGACCTCATTAAAATAAAAAGCTTTTGTGAACACAAAAAACGTCACCAAAGATGTGAAGAGAAAACCCACAGAATGGGGAAAAATCTTCACCAGAAACACATCTGACAGAGGTTTAACATCCAGAATATATAACGAGCTCAAAAAAAAAAAAAAAAAAAAAAAAATTAAGGGAGAAAGAAACCCAATGAAAAGATGGACTAAGGAGCTGAACAGAGAGTTCTCAAAAGAAGAAATAAAGACGGCTAAGAAGCTACTTAAAAGGTATTCAACATCATTAGTAACTAGGGAAATGCAAATTAAAACCACTTTTAGATTTCATCTACCCCAGTCAGACTGTAATATCAACAGAACAATTGATACCAAAAGTTGGAGAGGATTTGGGGAAAGGGGAGCACTCATCCATTGCTGGTGAAGCTGCAAACTTGTTCAACCCCTATGGAAAGCATGTGGAGAACTCTTAAAAAAACTACAAATGAACCTACCATTTGACCCAATTATACCACTCCTTGGCATATACCCAAAGAACTCCTCCTATTGCAGAGACACATGTACATCCATGTTTGTTGCTGCTCTTTTCACAACAGCTGAGCGATGGAAGCAACATAAGTATACCTTAGCTGATGAGTGAATAATGAAAATGTAGTTCATTTATATGATGGAGTTTTACTCAGGAGTAAGACAGATGAAATCATGAAATTTGTAGGTAAATGTATGGAACTAGAAACTGCTATATTAGGAGAAGTAACAGAGACTCAGAAAAAAAAAATAAAAGATGTATTTTCTCCCTTGTATGTGAATCCTAATACAAAATCCTTATAAGTGTGTATGTATAGAGACATAACTACAGGAACCAGGATAATGAAAAGGAACCAGGGAGGTAAAAGAAAAGGAAGAATCAGAAAGAGAAGAAGAGTAGGAAACAGGCATTAATAAGGGAGATATGGCTAAAAATAGGGTTAGTTTATGAGGAGGGGGAAGGGAGGGTTATATAAGGAACCTAGAGGATAAAGGAAAAGAAGGAGCTCAAGAGAGGTGGGACCATAAGAGAAAGGTATTATTAAGGGAGAAATGGGAAAAATGGGTCCCATTAAATGGGGAAACCAAGGTGGAAAGGTTAGACAATGCAAGAGATAACTAGATAGTTAGAGAAAGAAAGAAAAAAAAAACAGAGGGAACCATTTTAATTGAACAACCTACTGACAAATTATGCATACAACTAGCTCAAATAGTATAATATATGTCTAGGCAAGGTACATCTGAGAACATTTGGTCTTTGCTCAACTTTTATCTACATAGCATATGGTAATTAAAAGTACCAGAATGGTGAAACTAACCTTCTTGAATGTCTGACAGCCATACTTTGAGGAGTATACTAATTTGATCAGAGGGATATAAAGGACAGTTTTTGCTCCTTACCCTCCTAGGTTGACTCTGCTCCAGGGGACTATGAGCATCTCTCAAAATGTCCTGTAACTGTTGTAAGTCACATGTCCTCTTGATCAAGGAGCCCGTGGAGACCCCACCAAATGGACTTGAACCAGTGTCCAGTCTACAAAGAAGAAAGTCAACACAGAGGAAATATTTCCTCCATGCTTCCAAGCATAGCCAGTCATCCTCGAGTAGGACCTTTGACTTATCTTCACACAGGTGGAACCAGTAAAAGGAAGGAGCCAGGGGCTCCTCCCAAGCCCAAGTGACCCCTGAGAAACAGATCCTCAAATGGCCTTAAGAGTAAAAATAAATTGATTTACCTGAGCCAACTGTATAGTTTTAAACACACAAAAAGAATGTACAACGAAATATTAAAGGGATCAATATACTTCTTTAAGAGTCCATGTGTATAGCTAAAGGCTACATAACAAGAAACAATGCCAGACAGGAGATACCTTCCTTTTAGTTGATGGCCAGGGTGGCACAAGAGACTCCCAGGAAGTAACCCAGCATAGAACTGGGAAAATGAACAGAAGACCCCAATCTTATCTAAAGGAATATTGGTAACTGATTACTGCTAGATGAAGAAGAGCTAATCTTCCTAAAACAAGGAAGACTAGATAGGCTGACTAGATTCCGTGGATGGACAAGCTGGGGAAATGGCTGGGGACTCCAACATGCAGCGGACAGTAACAGGGATGACAATATATGGGCTCCAATGGGGGGGGGCCTATGGGAGGATGCCATTTGGGACATGAGTATATAGATGAATAAGATTGTTTGGGTTATTCTGTGTGAAATACACACAAATAATCACCAAATAAAAAATATAGGTATATTTGAGGAAGAAGCATAAAAATTTGCTTCATTTTAATTTGTAGAGGTGAAAGATATTACAATTGAAATCTCCCTGATGATTTTATATCCATTCTTAGGTGCCAAGGATCTCAGAAAGCAACTGACTGTGACTAGTAATAATTAGATACATAGTGATTAGAGATGCAGTGCAAAAATATATGTTAGCAGCATTAAAAATGAGTTTTTGTGTATGAAACAGTGTATTTTAAAATGAAGTGGATATCATTTTCACACTTTAAAATCTCATTCAGTTTTATGTCTTATCAGGTTTTTACTGAGTTCAATATTGTATAACTGCATTAATTCAACTACAAACCTAAGAATTTACAGCCAATTTTGAAAGAGATGCATCTTTGCTCTGGGAATTGCTATTGAATATGTTAATGCTGTAATGAAATGCTTCTTCTAATCACGTGGTTATTAAATAAATAATAAAAAATAAATAAGTAAGTAAATTTAAAAGTGAATGAAGAGTTGGCTTTCCAGTTTAAGAATACATACTGTTCTAGCAGAGAATCAAGTTTGTTTCTCAGCACTGATATTGGGCAGCTCACAACTCCTGTAACTCCATCCCTAGAGGATCAGACACCCTATTCTGGTCAATGTAGGCTCTTGCACACACCCTTAAACACACAGAGAGACAAACAGATACATGCATACATAATTAAAAATAAAAAGTAAAAATAAATCTTAAAAATCTTTTAATATAGCATTTATTGGACTTCTCTTAGAGTAGAAATAAGATAATCTTTTATCAATGGTAGAACTTCAGATTTAAATGCAAAAATAATAGCAGGCTGTTATACACTTGGTTTGAGTATGTTCTGGTTTTCAGTGGCAATTGGAGTATATTACATACAAGTAGTATTCCAGTCAACAGAATAATGTAAATATCTGCCAAGGATCTATAGATATTAGATATGTGCTTAAAGAGAGAAAATATATTCAGAATCACTCAACTCTTTTTCAACTCTATTTTATTTCAGTTTTAATCATTTTCCCATTTACAAAACTGGAGAATATTCACAGTAACACAGATGAGAGCTCAGAATTTCATCAAGCATATCAGGACAGAGACTTTAAGCAGAGATGAAGGACCATCACATCATTCCTTTATATGTAAATATATATCCCGATGCAAGAACAGGAGCCAGAAAAATGAAAAGAAAACACAGAGGTAAAGGGAAAGAAAGAGTACAAAGGGGGCAATAGTAGAGAACAGATATTATCAAGGGGGAAATGGGGAAAATAGGGATATTCAACTGGGAAGGGAGAAGGGAATGTCCCAGAAAATATCTTGGGGGGTAGAGGAGAAGAAAGAACTCAAGAGAGGGGAGATAATAGGAGGTAGGTATTATCAAGGGGGAAATGAGGACATTTAAACTGGGGAGGGAGGAGGGAGGTTAGACAAGGACAGAGAAAGGACAGATAAATAAAACAGGTGGCACAAAATGCTGAAGGGAAATGAATTAACTCAAAAACTTCTGAAAAATACATATAGACTATTTGAACATGAGTGCATGTGTATACTTTAAGGCTCTATATCAAGGAACACAGTGCCAGACAGGAGAAACCGCCTTTTAAGTTGTTCGTTGGAGTAGTACAGAGACTCCCAATATAATACAGGCTATTGCCACTGTCCTTCATTACACCTCAGAACTTGACAGTAAGACTCTACTGCTGAAGAAAGGGCATACTCTGGACACAGGATTTGGAGCAATGTAGCTGGAACTGACCTTGAAGCCTTTTCCCTGAAGACTAATTTTCATAGTTCTAGAGGATACTATGCAAGCTACAAAGGGAGAAAATCCATCAATGGTCCAACACAACTCTAAAACATAATAACCACAAGGCTGAGGCAGCTAACTACATCTATTGCTGCAGTAGTGGCACTGTTTCTGGGGGTTAATAATCAGCTATCTAATTGGATGTACACCTCTCAAAGGGAGGGAACTCATGGTTGGCACTATAAATATAAGCAAATACACATGACTGGAGAGGTCATAGATCCCAGAGAAAATGAATATGAAATGCACAAAATTTCAATAAAGTATTAAAAGTGGAAAAGCTAAATAGTATACACCGAGAATTTTAAGATAGTCAATACAACGTTAACTGAAGTTATGTCAAACATTTCCAAAATTGAACCGTGTAAATTCCCACTCTTGACCTTTAAAGTAAAATCACTGAGAACAAAAACAAAAACAACAACAAAAAGCTATGGAGCTGTTATTATGGCAAAAATAGAGATTAAAACCTTCCACTCTTCACTTGTACATTGATCTGGATTTAACCAAAAGGAACTTGAGACTATAACTATGATTAGGATTTCATGAAAAGCAATTAAGTTTGAAAATAATACATATGTACTGCGCATGAGCCATCTTTGAAAAATATCTAAAAACAACAAATATAGAGTTGAAATAAAATAAGATAAACACCAGCTTGACTGAGTATTTACTATGCTACACGCTGTGTCTTAGACACAATTAGAATTTAATATTTGTAGAATTTCAAATATGATGTCGTTGGAAATTTACCACAACATTTTGATATTCAGACTCCTAGATTTTCTTAGTTAATGTAGGAATAATCCAGGAAGGTTAAATAGAAGCAATGAGATCTGAGAGGACATTATGTCTAAGAGACTGGGTTTTACTCTAGGAAGCTTTATCAACCCCTTTTAAAAGAAATCATGACAAATAATAGATTCAACAAACATTTGATTTTCCTATTACTACACAAAATATGCTTCCATTATTAACACGGCCTTTGTTTAGAGCAGATGGAGGAGCTACTGTTTAATCTATAGTCTGTAATCGCTGCAATATTGATTATATATATGAACCAACCAGATGCTAAGCCAATTGTTTCTACCTAAAGGACATTTTATAACTCATTGCCAATTTGGAATTTCATTTTCCTTAATTGGAGTAGCCTTCCCTATAGAATCACACAGGAGCCTGATTGTGTGTGATAGTGAACTTGAGATGACAGTGATTCCTGCTGATGTAACTTCATTTACATTATGTTTCCACAAAGAAGAATCATACATTTGATTCTCCATTTAAGCCTATAGTTTCTTCTTCACATTTCCAGCATAATAAGGTAAATAACAAAGTCATAAGTAATGGTCATAGAATGTTTTGGCTATAATAACTATTATCTAGGACTAGCTGGATAATAGTTTAAAAAAATTACTACGTTTCTTCTTTCTCTCATGGAAACTGGAAATTCAGAGATGAAGGCAGTTTTATTGTTTGATAAAGTCTAAAATTTAGGCTGGTTGATATTTTCATCTTGCTATGTGGCTTTTTGTTGGTCTTTTATCTAAAGACACTAATACCATTGATGAGAGCTGTGCCTTTAATCTCTAATCGCCTCCCAAAGTAACGACCATCTATTAATACAAGCTACAAGATTAGGATTTTGAAGAGCATAATGTGTTGATTTGCTTTCATTTAGCTAGTGATGTGACAATATTCAAATTATGACCCTATTTGCATATAATGTTAAGTGATTTACTGAAATACCAGAAACAGCAACATGCCAGAGATTAGAGACCTAAATAGCATACTTTAAATCATATGGTTCACCAAATATATTTAGATTGTGAAAATAATCAGCATTCAATTTAATTGGCATTTAAAATATTTGGGACTAGTTTTAAAAAAATAATGTATAAACTTTGCTATGACCCATATTCATTCATAGGTCATATCTTCTGTCCAGGCAGAGAATTACAATCAGCAACTTCCTCTACATGAAAGAAAATAGAATCTAAAGAGCTGGTGTTAGGGAAACAACTAAAAAATTATTGATTGATGGAACAATAGAAATTAGTGTATGCATGCATCATGGGTATCTCTGATCAAATGTTTGCCTGGGTTGAAATCAATCCAAGAGCACTCACCTCTAAATGAAAACTTCACAGTTGCTATCTAAAAACTGATAGCTGTTTTTTTTTCTTCATTATATACAGCACAGTATTTGGTTTCTTCAAAAGTCTTATTGTCAAATACTGTAGGCACTAAAAGACACAATGTAATAAATAAGACATGGCTATCACTGCAGTCTTCAGATTTTAGTGTATTTTACTTCACAAGTACAGTGTCTGCAATATGGTCACTGAGCCCACATTCACTCTCATTATGCACATGTCATATTGACTATAAACACACAAGTAATATATAAAAGCAGTTCAGCATTCCCCCTAACTCACTACAATGCTTATCATTATGTAATTCAGTTTGAAAATAATTTCTGTCAAATTGATAATTATCAAGAATTTTAGTTTAAATTATTCAGCCCACATATAGTTTAAAGGAATTTTTGTTTGCCACAAATTCCCCTAGTTATACACCTGACCCTATCTATTTATAATTCCCTTTAGGAAAATATAAATAAATCCACTTCTTAGAAAGGAGATTCCAAAGATTTCTGGATACTTTAGAACAAAGAATGAAGTTCAAATTCTCACAGTACTATACTGTAACATAGATATCAATCTTAAAATAGAATGTGGAATAAATTGAAGCAGAAAGAAAACTCAAATGCTGAAACATTTCAATAATTCACACTCTTTAGAAACATTAATCACCATAAAATTAGACCCTTTCAAAATGCAGTTGAAGAACGTAAGAATGAATAAAGCAATTGCTGCATTTAGTAGTAAAGAAAAGAAAGGGCTGTTCATTAAATGACAAGGTATGGAAAAGCTGCCATTGGATGGAAGTCTGGACTAAGGGATAATTTACTAAATTTCATATAGAAAAATTTTGAGTAATCTAACTTCAATTTCCCGTCTTCATTCTCGCTCTCTCCTTCCTATCACATTTTCATTTTTTAAACAGTCTTATTATGCAAAACATTATGCAAACATACAGCCTTGTTGCTGCAAATTCCCAAGTCCAAGCATTGTAGGTATGGCACAACATGCTTCATTCCCAAAGTTGACTATTTCTGACAAAGTTACTGAACATGACAAATTATAGAAACTATTATTCTTTGTTAAATTAAAAATAATGCATAAATGTATAGTATTTTAAAATGTATTTATTTCAGTGAAAGCAGGATATACCAGTCTACTGTTCTATGATTTTAACTAAAATGTGTTTTTAATGTTGCCTTATAATTTTAATTCAATTCATTTATTCTAATGGTCTGGATGAATGGACAAACAACTACTAAAACAAGTATAAATATTGCCACAAAAGAATATAATGACACTATGGTTTGCAAAGTATTGGGATGTAAATAGTGACAACAAGGTTATCAGGGTAAGCAACCACTTTCTAATTGGATTTAAAGGCCATTCTACCAAAAGTAACTCAGGCCTGATATTGTTAACTGGCCAAAATGTGGTGACTAAGCCATAATTCTTAGGGAAGAACTTAATACTATTATTCTGCAATTTGGACAAAATATTAAGCTGTATGTACCCTAAGTTCTTATCTTTAGCCATAGGTAAGTACATTTCAACAACTGTGAAAGAAGCACATATATATTCTTTTTAATCTTACATATATGATTGTATTGTTTGCATATATCTAGGTGTTCCCATACTGTGCAATGCATGCTGAGGTCAGAAAAGGGTGTCAGAGTCCCTGGAACTGGAATTACAAGCAGTTATTAGCTGCCATGTGGGTGCTGGGAATCAAACCCGGTCCTCTGCAAGTGCAGCCAGTGCTATTAATGACTAAGTCATCTCTCCAGTTCCCAAAGGAAGCTACTTTTTGAAGTAGATGGCAATTAATACAGAATTCCACACATAGTGAACATGCAAGAATAACAGACTGCGGAGTTCTCAACTCTAAATGTGATATCCATATCAACCTCTAATCCAAAGACACAGGGATCATTGCTTAAGATAGGATGGAAATATTTTAAGAGCCAGAGTTACTAGATAGCAGCAAAACATTATTCACTGGACCTGACAAGAACTAATATACAAGAACTCATTAGGGGTTGGACTACGTGCACAAGACCAGCACCAGATCAGATCATCTAAAATCCCAGCATGGCTAGTGGAAACTCTTGGCAACTGATAGATACTGGGGAAGGCAGAGGAAGTATTCTTGGTGAATGTGACTCCAAGAACTAGCACTGTTCTAGTAAGCAGCCATATATTCCTGCACATACAGGTAGACATAAGTGGACCCAGTGCATATATATGTGTGTGTGTGTGTGTGTGTGTGTGTGTGTTGTGTGTGTGTTTATAAAACAGGATGTGTACATGACATTGGAAGGGAACAGTGGCTGGTGGATCTGAGAGGAATTGGAGAAGAGGAAATGGGAAGTGGATTTGATTAAAATATGCATTGAATATCTATATGAAATTCTTACTAAAAATATAAAATGATTTCAGATTCCTACTGGAGAAAGATTTGCAGACATATTGCTGCCTCATCCATATCTGCTAAGAAGGTTTATTGTTTTTGCTATTGTCTGTTCTACATTGCAAATACTTTTTTTCCTTCATCTTATATAGTTGTTCTTAAATATTATGACTTTGAGTTGATAATTCAGCAGCAGACTTTCATCCATGGCATTTATCAGATGCTTTAGGACCTTTCTCACTAAAAAACATGTATGCAATAGATAGCTTAATACATGGCTTCTTTGTCAGGTTCCAAGTTATTCCACTGAAGTTCAATGTAGACTTGCTCAATGCTCAATATGTGGGTTTTTTTTTTTTTTTTTAGACTTTTGCCACAGAGCCTTCAGTTTATACTGGTCAGAATTACAATGTTACAATTAATAGTGCTAGGAAAGAAGATGCCCTTCTGTAGAAGCTAAGGCTTGAATTTAGAAATCTCATTAAGGTAAGTGGCACAATAAACTGTTGTAATGCTCCTGTCCATTGCATGCTGAAGCTCGAGTCAACCACAGTATCCCAAAGGTGAAACTAGATTCACTTAAGTATACAGGGTTGCTAAGATATGATATTTGATGGAGTGTGTATGTTTAATGCATTTTGACTTAATATTTTCAACTTATGAGTTTATCAATATCTCACTTCATAGATACTGTGACACAAGGAAGTTTATTTTCTTCTGTTTATTTTATTTCCAATGTCAGTTTAGGCTTGGATCGGGAAGAAAGGAAGTATGACTTTGGAAGAACCCATGTTATTTCTATGATATCATCAATCAAAGTGACACAGAGCAAGTCTGAACATTTATCTTAAGGTTTTTGAATCCAAGGACAATACGGAAGCATCTATAGCACATGATGGGAACAAGTCTATTGAAGTAGATGGCAATCTACTTCAATAATCAACAATTATCTTGAGCAACCATATATTTCTAGAAAATACAAAAGAATGTATTAAAAATGTATTACACAATCTACAATCTATGTTTAACTTCATAAAGGAGATACTACAGCAAAGTTTTCATTATCATGACACAATTATTTTACTTAGTCAAAACAAAATTATCTGTCTTGCATGGTTACATAAACATGAGTTAGACCACACACCCCACTCACACCTACCCAAACTTGCACAAACACAGACACACACACAGACACACACACAGACACACACACACGCAAGTTACACTCATGGATTCTGTTACTAGTTTCAATTTTCAGATCTGTTATCATTATAAATTTTGACAAATTCTAATAAGGTTCTTTTTTAAGAATGCTCCGTAGGGCAATGTGAAAAGAGTAAAAACACTGAATTTAATTGACAATGTCAATCAATCATCATTCAGGCCTGTATATTTTTCATGGTTGTAATGGGCTTTGGTAAATGTGCTTGATGAGGTAACAATTTCATAACTACAGAATCTGAACACATGCCATTGAAATTAGAAATGATAATAGATTATTTGTTTCAAACTTCTGAAGGCATTGTAAACTTGCTGAGATGAAAGTTTTTTTAAATGATTTTATATACTCCTCTGATATCAAATTCAGTGTTTTATAATGAATTTGTGCTGAAAATCCACTTATCTAATTTTAAAATCCACAATATTGATCACTTAAATTCCATCCAAGAGTGAAGGATAACAGATTAGACACATGTGTCAATAACATCCATATCAGTGTAGTGTGATATTTAGCTGCTTAGTGATAGCTAGTTAAACGTTTCCATAAGTCAGACTCAACAATAATATATTGGTATAAAATAATTTTTAGAAAGCATAATTTATGTTATGTAAATAAGAAAAATATAATTGTAGGTATACATAATTATATGAAACAGATTAAAGCAATAAACAGGGAACAAAAGAAAAGTTTTAACATGTCCCAAAAGAGACCTAAGTGAAAACATGAATAATGCCGAGAACAATAACAACTTTAGAAAAGAAATTACTTTTCTCTAGAAAATATTTCAAATTATGTTCGAATTAGATTATTAAAGTGTATTGTACTATCACATATTATACTCTGTTTTATTTTTTTCCTTTGTTTGAGATAGACTCTCCTTTTAGCTCTAACTGGCCTGGAACTCACTGTATAGACCAGGCTGACCTTAATCTGACAGAGATCCACATATCTCTGCCTCCCGAATGCTGAGATCAAAGTCATGGAACAACACTCCAGCTACGTACTAAACTTTTAAAGGGTAATTATGACAAAAATGCTGTCAAATAAATTGGTAGTTTCTAGAAAAAGTGGTCTGCATGTTTAACTGCATCACTAATATTAAATAGTAAGATTTTTGCCTCATGGGGCTGGAGAGATGGCTCAGCGGTTAAGAACACTGACTGTTCTTGCAGAAGAACATGGTTCGAACCCCAGCACCCACATTGCAACTAACAACTGTCTGTAACTCCAGTTCCAGGGTATCTGACAGCCTCTTCTGTCCTCCACGGACATTGAATGACACGGGTGCACTCACCTACATGCAGGCATAACACTCATACAAATAAAATAGAAATAATAAATACAATATTTTTAAAAAGTTATGTCTCCCTAAATGTTGCAAAATTACAAAGAATTTGTTTCTCCAAAACTTGATAGTGGAATGATCAATACTACATTTGATTTGTGAGGCATTTAAAAATTTTCCTGTAGGGAATGATGGGATACTGCTTTAATCCTAGCACTGAAGAGATAGAGGCGGGATCTGTGTGAGACTGACCTGGTATACATAATGAGTTTCAGGCCAACCAGGGCAACATAGGGAGACCCTGTCTAAAAAGAGAAACAAATAATTTTTTTTTAAATTCCCACAGATATAGAATACAAAGTTTTAAGACAAAACTCTGCAACATTTATTTCATTACAAAATATGAATATACTTGATATTTAATTTTACTTATTACATTTATTTATTTATCCAGTGTGTTTGTGTGTGTGTGTTTGTGTTTGTATGTGTGTATACATGCCAAGAGGCAGGTAGCGATCAGAGTACAACTTGTGAGAGTCAGTCACACTTTTCACTATGTGAACACAGGGAATTAAACTCAGGTCGTTAGGCTTGACAGCAAGCAATGCCTTTATTAATTTTATTAAAAGATTTTAATTTTCATTTCTGTGTATGTATGTGTGCTTTTGTCTGTGTCTGTGTTAATGTACACCACATATGTACCACATATGTACCACTTGTTTGCTACATATTTACCATATGTGTACAGGTGCTCATGGAAGTCAGAAGAGGTTTGGTTTCCCAAAGCAGAAGTTATTGATGACTGCGAGGTACCCGATGTTGAAGTAAGCATCGTGCTTGTGACCTAGTATGCAGGTCAGCGTGCAGTGTTATCGATGATGCTTTTAAAAAATGGGGAGAATTAATTTCGACAGAATGGTCATAGATTGTCATTCAGAATTAACTGCTGACAATAATGCAAATGAATGAATAATATATATATATATATGTACATATAAATACATAAAACAAAAATTATTTTAGTTCTACCAAATGCGAGTGAATTAGAATGAAAATCGTGAGATGGAATAGCAAAGAAAATGAAGTAGTAGTTCACAAGATAAAAGGAAAGTCAGTGGAGTGGAGGGAACGAGAAAAACTGTGTTTGATGCCTGGCCAAGTAGGACTGTGTTCACAGGATAGGTAAGAAAGAAGGCGATTCAACAGGGATTCTGAGACTAGTATGGGACTTTAGTGGCATAGCTGGACCTCATGGTGGGATGTTATCTTTCTGACATGGGCTTTGGTGGATCTGAATGATTTAGAAGAGCACATAAATCCAATGCAAAGGTGATCAAGCACAAA
>NW_008332663.1:1599881-1629519 GCF_000622305.1 Nannospalax galili | reverse complement strand
GAGAGAGAGAGAGAGAGAGAGAGAGAGAGAGAGAGAGAGAGAAACAGATGATGGGCCTTGCCTTGTTACTTGAAATAAAATGTACAAGAATTATATGCATTAGGATTGCATAAAGGAAAAATGGAGGGAGGTAAAATACTCTTTGTCAGTCTCTGGAAAGCTTTAAAGTCAGGTCATCAAAAGATTAAAAAGAGTTCTGGAAGATAGGGAGGTATAGATGTTCCTTACTGCTCTCATGCTGTGGAAGGAGTTATTCTTGAGTTAGAGTCACCCTAGCTGTAATTCTAATGCTGTTGCCAATTTCGCCTTCAAGAGAGGAGCATATATGGTAACTAAAGGCCTTAAGTTATTGTGAAATTTATTGGACCCTTTATGATGTGCAAAATACTTGGGCCTTAGTGGATCCTCTAATTGACTGTACATTATTTCATGACAACACCCCAAATCATCAGAAGCAATGGCAGGAGTAGGTGTATATGAAGATAGACTGTGTGACTAAAAAGGACAAAGTTTGTCCTTTTGTGGGAAATTATCTACCACAAAAGTATACTGTCGATATTTTCCCACTGGAATTGAACATTCTGAATGTGTATGTGCTGCCGACACAGACTTTGAATAACAGTTGATAAGTATTGCCTGAAAGCGTGAACTGTAAAGGAAATCCTGCATAGTTGGGAGGATGAGCACCTGTAAAGTTGCCTACTCTGAGTAGGGCTGCTAATATCAAGCAGCACAGATATCACAGGGGCTATAATGAAATCGCTGAGAATATTAAAGACTTTAAAAGCGTGACCTAGTAAAGAAGCCCATACAGCTCCTAGAGTCTGACAATGGATGAGAGGTAGTTAAGTAAAGCAGTTCCCTATTCCTGGCTACTCTACCCAATTTTGTTCTTTGACTGAATAATTCATAAAAAACAATATGAACTTCCCATTGCTTTATTTGATTTCCTACTTTTTTGTTTTAAATGCTTTTAAAATATTTTATCTATTATTTTTATTTTATGTGTATGAGTGTATTGCCTGCATGTATGTAAGTGCACCCATGTTGTAAAATGCCAGAATATGATCTCCTTGATTTGGAGTTACAGATGGTTGTTAGTTGCAACGTTGGTGCTGAGATTTTGAACCCAGATCCTCTACAGGAGCAGCCATTGCCCTTAACTGCTGAGCCATCTCTCCAGTCCTGCTGATACATTACGAGTATTCCTTTAAATGATAGAAAATAAGGCCAAATTAAATTGATAAGGAACGGATAAAAGATCATCCTCAGTGTACCCTCACGAGTTTACCGTCACAGCCCCGTTTTTAGACTTGGGATGGTAGTCTGGGACCTTGGTTTGCTATCCTGCCTTTATTCAGTAAAAGGTTTCATTAATAATAATGGTATAATTAGCCTCTAAGTACTTTACGACTTAAAAATATCCAAAATATGTACAGATGAAGTGATTATAACAAAGATCAGATATCAGTCTACAGGAGGTGCAACGGTCAGGCACAGCAGTAAATTTTTTTTTTCTATAGATCTTTTAAAATGCTATACAAAATTTCCCTCTCAAATCCAGGCTGCCTCCCCCATCCATTCATCCCCCTATGCCCCACCAAGCCCCATGCACCCTGCCACACATGCTGAGTCCTCCCCTTAACTGTTTCCCCAGCCTCTGCCTGTGGCAGAACCCTCAGTATGTCAGGTTTAGATATGTCTGGTATCTATGACCTCAAGTGTACAATCAGGCCCAAGGACATTTCTAGTTCTTACCAAGAAAAAAACTGGTCACTATTCTTTCCATTTCTTTTATACCATAAAGTGCCCAAGCAACTTATACCTCCTCTTCTCATCAACTGGAAAGGGAAAGGACTCACAATGCCCTCTTCCAACCTGAGGACGAATAGAGAATTAACTGTTTTCTGGGACAGAGGTGGGTTTTTTTCCCCCCTCACTGGTGTAGCTGCCAGTAAGTTGCCCATACTCCTGCCAGCAGCCCCCTCACTCAGGTTCTTGTGAGCAATCTTAACAGAAGTCATTGTTTCAGTTAAGATTAGGTATGAGTGGAATAATTTCTCTGTTTCTGTTATTGTTGACCTCCTCATGGTTAGAAGACATTTTGCACATGTATCATTAGTAAAAGTTCCTATTTCATTCCCTGTGCCATCTTTTATTATTACATGAAGCAAAGGAAAAAAAAAACTACCTGTGAATTTAAATGTCCAATAATTAAAACATCTTTTCTTAGGAAAAGGAACCTGAACCCTATTTTGCTTCCAATATTTCTGCTTTCACTTACCAGATGTGTCTTTCATTCAAGGATATGCTGAAGAAAATGAGGTAAAGAGCACATTACGTTTGGAGGATTTCCTACTTGAGTATTGTATTTACATCATGTTCATCCCTTTTCTAATCTCCTCTCAGGCCCCCCCATTCCTTACCAGTTTTATGACCAATTGTTTGATTATTATGTAACAGCAGCAAAACAAAGAAACAAGCAAGCAAGTTGAAAGAAAGAAAGAAAGAAAGAGAGAGAGAGAGAAAGAAAGAAAGAAACAACAAACGAAAAAAAAACACTTAAAACTGGTCAAGAGTTTAAGATTCCCTGGCATTGATACAGACCCCACTTTCCAGTTCTGCCAGCTCTGGCCAAAAACCACCCCTAGGAAGGAGAGCTTACTATACGTCATACTAAAGAGATGGACAGAATGCCTCAATCAAATGCTGACATTTTCCTGCCTGGAATTCCTGACCCGTATAGCTCAGTGCTTATGCATTAGGGTCATAGCATGTGGCTCTATGTAAATCTTGCTCACTTTTCTGAATTCAGAAAACCATAACCTCTCCTTTTCTTCTTCATATCTCCTTTCTTAACTTGCTTTCCCAAATGCTTTGGTTGCCCCAACATTTCCTGCTTTCTTGCTTTTTCTTTAGAACTCCCTACCATGTGGCTACTAGTCCACCATGCATCTGTCCTACATGTCCACTCTAGTGGACTGTTTTCCTTCTCCGTTCCATTCTCCTCATCAAGGCAGGTGCTGAGATGTATAGCTTGCCTTCCCTGCCTATCTGTCCTTAAATTCCAATAACATTGTCTTAAAGTTTCCATTTGAGTCTATTCCTAGAGTCTTTTATGAATCAGACTAAGAACTCTCTAGTGCTGACCCCATTTCTGCCCTGTATCAATTACTTGTGCATATGCGTATATATAATATACTGAATTCATTTAATGGCTCTTCTGTGTAATGTGTTTAGGGCTGAGCATTTGGATTTGGCTATCCTGTACGGGGCCTGGTCCCTGGAGAAAACTAATTCTCTCTATCTTAGCAGCTTTCAATCTAGAGGTGGGAGCTTGTGAAATTTCCCCCAGCGTCTTTGGCATGCCAAGTGTTATTGTCATTATGTAGGTCTTGTTCAGACAATCATTTTAATATTTCATGGGTGCTACTTCCCCATAAGAGATAGAAGATTGGAAGGTCCAAAGGGCTAAAATGCAGGCAGCTAGATCAGAGCACCTGTTTTTGAGTGAGAAAGACTGCCCAGAATGTAGTCAGAAATGACTACAACCCAATGTGTCCTGGCAGAATTTGCTTTTAGTTTCCTCCATTGGTAGGTGTAGGGTGGAAAGCCTTGTATTTTTCACTGAAGGTTAACTTTAAGTTCACTGTGAACACTTTGATTTTCTATTAAACAATAATTTTTCAAGGAAATGAAAGAGTATAATCTGACTTCTAAAGAGAAGATGCCTGTGTCTTCTTTTAGGTTATTTCCTCTTGAGGCTTTAGCATGGGACACTGGTTACAGCCTTGAATTCAACTTCCACTTGTGTTCTGGTAGCATGGTCATGTGCCATTTCTGCCTACTGAGCTGGTGCAGGGGTAGAAGGGGAAGAGAACTGAACAAACAGTTACAGTTTCTGTAAGAGAGATGAATGAATAGAAAGGATGTAAGGTAATGGTGTATTCAAGGGAAGCAATTGTATTAAAGATGATTAAAGTCAATTTAAGAATGGAGGATGCTGGGGGAAAGAAAAAGGTGAAACAATTTTAATATAATTTCATTTTCATTTTTCCAGTTATGCAAATAAGATATTAATGATGTTTTTAGAAAAACAAATGTGGAATTTATACTTTCAGAACAAAAGATTTTTAAATTGCATTTTATTTCATTGCATTTATATATAATAATAATGTAATTATGCTTCAAGTTCATATGTTTTTAAGATTGATGGATCACTTAATCTCATATCATAAATAAAATTCTTTTCAGAGATACATAGTAAAGTACTTGATAGATTGATAGATAGGGATAGGTAGAGAGAGACATAGACAAAGAAAGGTAGAGATAAAAAGATATAAATAGATAAATAGATACATAGATAGATCCTGAGGCTATCCAACACTCAATGGACTCATTAGGTTATAGATGCTAGACAGATAGACAGATGATAGATAGATGATTGATAGATAGATGATAGATGATAGTGATAGATAGATAGATAGATAGGTAGGTAGATAGATGATAGATTATAGATAGATGATAGATGATAGATAGATGATAGATACTTTATAGATAGATAGATGATAGATGATAAATAGTTGGTAGATAGATAATAGATAGATGATAAATAGATTATAAATAGATAGATGATAGATGTTCGATAGAGGATAGATGATAAATTGATAGATACATTGAAAGTTAAATCCTTTTGGAAGCTGAGTAGAACATGATCTATTATCTACAAGATGCAAGTCTAGGAATATTGATGAGCTATTTCAGCCCAAAACCAGAGACCCAAAGATAAGGGGAGCTCACAGTTTAAATGCCAGTATAAAGGGCAGAGAGGATTCTCTGAAATATCCTGGTTGCCAGCAGACAAGGATATAAAGGATAAATTCTTTCTTCCTGGACGTTTTTTTAACTCAGAATCACAAAGGACTGGGAATACCTACTTACATTGCCAAGGGCAATTTTCTTGCTCTTTGCCGTATATCCTGACTCAAAATCTAATCAACTCAAATAGCTCAAATGCCAAGATTCCCACATTGAGAGATAATATTTGACTTTGTCATTCCATGATGAATCAAGTTAACACAAAACAACATCACCAATACTTTTCCTTAGTATATGCATCAACTAATTTTAAATAGTTTCAGTCCAGGATTTTTAGCAATGTATACATACACCTTAGGTAACTAATTAATCACATATTCTTTGATATTTATCTATTTCAATTTTGTTAAATTTGCTTTCTTTCTACTAAATATTTTCAAATTTCCTTTCACTCTTTGCCTATGCCTATGCCTATGCCCTTCACAGACAGCTTGTTTTCCTCAGTATCTCTACTAATTCAGCAACATGTTTCCTTTAAAATTTTATTGCTTCAGTGAATGAAAGTTCCCAGAAAAAGGGGCCGGAGAGGTGACTCAGCAGTTAAGAACGCTGACTGCTCTTACAGAGGACCCCTCCCAAGTTCGATTCCCAGCACCCAAATAGTGGCTATGAACTGTCCTTAACTTCAGTTCCAGGGGAATCCGATGCCCTCTTCTAACCTCCGCGGCATTGCACAGCACGGGTGCACTCACATACATGCAGGCAACACACTCATACACATAAAATAATAAACAAAATATTAAAAAAAATAGTTCCTAGAGAAAAAATGAGCCTCTTCAAACCTAACCTCCTGCGATGGTGATCTTTTGATCAGAATATCTACAATTCTGGGGAGCTTAGAATGTTGAAGGTCCAGAGTAAAATTATACTATCTTTAGTCTCCTAAGTAACATTCGTTGCCCATAACACTGTCTGACCTAATGTTCTATGAGCAACAGTAAAAAGCCTTTTGGAAAGTATCAAGAAAACCCTAGCTTACATGAACCAAAATGCTGAGTGTCATCAGATAGGAACTGAAGCCAATAGCTGGGATTTTTACTTTACTATATCTACCTAATGTTTCCACCAATGTATTTGAAAAGTGCCTTGATTTATGGTTTTTGTGTTCTGTAACTGTATAGTCTTCATGAAACTGCTTCCACATTGGCATATGAAATTTGACGTGACCTAAATCTGTGTTTCAGGACACAGTCAGTCATATTTTGCTCCAGAATTAACTATTGGTTAGTGCCATTGAGGTGAGAGGTTTTTTTGTTTGTTTTTTAAATATTTTATTTCTTTTTTTAAAATTTTATGTGTATGTGTGTATTGTCTGCATGTAGGTAAGTGCACCTGTGTCGTGCAATGCCCACAGAAGACAGAAGAGGCTGTCGGATCCCCTGGAACTGGAGTTACAGATAGCTGTTAGCTGCCATGTGGATGCTGGGATGCGAACCCGGGTCTTCTGCAAGAACAGTCAGTGTTCTTAACCACCGAGACATCTCTCCAGCCCCTGAGGTGAGAGTTGTGCTATTGAATTGACAATTCTTTCCTTTTATTTTGTTGTTGTTGTTTGCTCGTTTTATTAACAGTTCCCTCTACTTTGAACTCATAATTAAATAGCATAATCCTCAACTTTCTTAGTCCTTTACATTTTTCTTTCTAGTCCTTTACAGTGTCTTTCTAGAGCAATTAATTTGCATGCTTTGAAATCTCTGAATGAAACCTCTTGTTGTCAGTACCACAAACGCATCCTTAACATATTGCTAATCATCACAGTCTAGATCTAAACTGAGCAAATTGTTTAAGGCCCCTAAAATATGTCTTTCTTTCTTTTTCCTTTTTTTTTCTGAGTAATTAATGAATCTCTTGGTGACTCAAAGCACAACTCTCTTAAATCTAGATTTTTCAGTCTGGCATAGCTACAATTCGTATTCTCTGTCAATCATTCAGCAAACTTTGATAGTTGAGAAAATACTCATTTCCTGTGAATTTCCTTTTCAATTTCTTTTTCAATTGCCTCCTTCCAGATTGTTTTCCTTTATGTTTATTTGCTTCCATCTTACTAGTCAGTGCCTGCAAAAATGATCTTTCTAAATTACAAGTCTGATGACCAGTGCATTGCTCGTAGGTCTTAAACATTTTGCATAGAAGAAAGACTTTGGAAGCTTATTAAAATGAATTATGTGAGGGGCTAGAGAGATGGCTTGGTGGTTAAGAGCACTGACTGTTCTTGCAGAGAACCCAGGTTCGATTCCCAGCACCGACACGGCAGTTTACAACTGTCTATAACTCCAGTTCCAGGGACTCCAATGTCTTCTTCTGACCTCCATGAGTATTGCAAAACACAGGATCATTTACATACATGTAGGCAGTAGACCCATACACATGAAGTAAAAATAATGAATAAAATATTTTTGAAAATTAAATATGTGAAACATCTGCTTCAAAATACCTGAAACCTTTTGATAAAATCTGCTCTTACTAGTTTTTAAATAAAAACAAATACAAGTAAAAATTATAAATTAATGTTTTACATGTGCAATGAATTGTCCTAAAATATATGAGCTATTATGGATTTTATATACTATTTAATGATGCTCTTTACTTACATTTAATGTGTGAATAAGTCCATTTGAAATATTATCAGTCAAAACGCATTCAGTGTATTTAAGTTACTGAGAATGGCAGTTTAAGAACTACAACCTTGTAGATTATCAGCTGTGTCCATTTGTGATCATGTACCTGACAGTAAGGCATGACTACTTTCCACTACCCTCATCTCCAGAGAGTCTGACACCGTAGATCCCTTGCCAAGGATAAGATCTGAGCTCAAGTTTAATTGTATTATTTGTACTGACTGCATCAAACCAACATTATGGTAAAAAATTATGACAAACTTAAGCCAAGAATTATCTGCACATTGTATGTAAGTTTTATTTTCTAGCAGAATATCATATAAATAGTTAAATACCTTAATATTTTAGAAACTCCTTTAGTTTCATAGAGGACATTTACTAATCTTCATCTGTCATATAAATTTACATTTCTTCATTATTTTAATAATTCTGTGTGATTGGACAATCACTATGCACTCTATTTTATGTTGTTGCAGTAGAAAGAAACCCACATTAGGGGAACAGTGTTTCTGGTCAAAAGAGAATGACCTCTGGCTTCCATGGAGAGTTAGCATTACAGGCGGCCTCAGTCGATCAACTGGCCCATGGATCACAGAATATTTAGTTCTGGAAGGATTGCTTAACTTAACCTGTCCTAAAGATACTGACAGAATAATCAGTTCTGGTGAGATACACTTTTTTTTGCCAGATTCCCCTACCCCTGGAGCAATAGCTTAGTGTGCCACACACACAAAGCTTCAGGAGTCTGCACATTTTTCTAAATTCTTCAAAAAAGCATAACTTCTTTTTTTATTATTATTAACTCTCCTTTAAGCATGCTTTGACCAAAATTTTGGGCTTATCCAACATTTTGGACTTCTTTCTCTCTCATCAAATCTCCCCTCTGCCATGTGGCTGCTTGTCCACAATGTGGCTAATCTCCATGTCACCCTTAAAGGGCATGTCATTTTCCCTTCTCTCATCCATTCTCCTTCTCTTGGTAGCTGCTAACATCCATAGCCTTTATGACTTGATTTTTTTTTCTTTTTTTTTAAATACTCATAAAATTGTCTTGAAATTCTGAGTATATTCTTAGATTATTTAATGAATGAGATTAAACACTCCAAGAGGGGGCCCTGATTTCCCATATATCTTAATTTCAATCACAGTTATGCTAAAATATTTACATTATTGTCTTATTTCCATTAAATGTAATAGAACATGGTATTTCTTTGTACCAGTAATCTGTGTCTTTCTTTTTTTCCCTGTAATTAATAAACTAAGATTCTGCTACATATTTATTTCTAAATTAATGCTTTGAGTAAATATTGTAAGTAACTTTATTATGTCCATGTGAATTATCCAAAGATATAATCTACCAGAAACAATGATGGCTATAAGGAATACAGGCTTCAACTTCATAGCATTCTACCATATTTGCATATGGTAGCCATAGCAAAGGAGATGAATAACAGGCCAATGGAACTGACCACATCTTCAGTAGGATTATAGAAGAAAATTTCCCCCATTTAAAGAAAGGCATACTCACATAGATACAAGAAGCACACAGAGGACCAGAGAAGATTCTCTCCATGGCAAGTCATAGTAAAAACACTAAATGTACAGAGCACAGAGTGAATTCTGAAATCTGTAAGAGAAAACAATTTACATGCAAGGGAAAATTCATTAGAATTACAAACTACTTTTCAATGGAAACTATAAAAGCCAAATGAACCTGGAACAAAGTATTCAAAGTTCTAAATGATCATAAATGCCTATCCAGGATATGTTACCCAGAAAAACTGTCTATCATAGTCAAAGAAGAAAGAAAAACTTCCATGACATGAGTAGGATGAAAGAATTCATGTCCACAGAGCCACTCCTACAGAGAAAGCAAAACAATAATGAAGAAACAACTAAGAATACACAAAATGTTGACAAACAGAAAACAGAGGTATAATTATGGAAGCACAGAATAGGAACAGGAACTCAAACAGAAATTAATATGACATTAACCAATAAATATCTCTCAAGAATAACTTTAAAGAGTCTGGAAAGATGGCTCAGAAGTTAGGAACACTGGCTATTCTTGCAGAAGACCAGTGTTTGAATCCCAGCATCCACATGGCAGCTAACAACGTCTGTAACTCCAGTTCCAGGGGATCCTACAGCTTCTTCTGTCCTCCATGGGCATTGTATGACATGGGGTGCACTTACCTACATGCAGGCAATACAGGTATTCACATAAAATAAAATAATTTTTTTTAAAACTTTAAATATTAATGGTCTCAATCAAAGGACTCAGACTAGTTGAGTGGATCCAGAAACAAAACGTATCTCTTCATTGTCTGCAAGAGACACATCTCACCTTCAAGAATAAGCACTACGTTAGGATGAAAGGATGGAAAAAATATTCAAAGCAAATGACACTAAGAAAAAAAAAAGGTGTTTCAATTCTACTATCTAAGAAATTAGATTTCCAAATCTCAGTAATAGTATGTGACTTTGGTACTTCTCTGTCCAATAAAGAGGTCAACTGAATAAAAAATAAACAGAGAAACATCTGAATTAAATATTTTCAAACATTAAATGAACCTAGTAGATATCACCAAATATTTTACCAAACACTTAAAAATAAACATTATACTCAGCATCCAATGGAAATTTCTCCAAAATTTACCACATACTAAGACACAAGGCAAACCTCAATAAATATGAAAAAATTAAATAATTGCATGAATTCTGTCAGACCACAACACAATGAAGCTTATAATCAGCAGCAAAAGAAGCTCTAGTAACTACACAAACTCATGGATATTAAACTAAAGATTCATGAATGATGCCTGGGTTAAAGAAGAAATAAAGGAAGTAATAAAAGTATTCCTGTAATGAAATAAAAATGATAATACAGTACAAAAAATACATCTTAGACATGCTAATAGCAGTCCAGGTGGGAAGTTTATAGTTCTAAATGACTATATTAAAAAATAAGACAAAATGAATAATTTACTTAATGGTACAAATAAATAATCTGGAATGGCAAGAGCAAACCAAACCCAAATCCAGAAGAGAAGAAAAAATAACAAAAACCGAGCAGAAATTAATGAAAAAGAAACAAAGAAGACCATACCACACACACACAAAATCAAGGAATTTGAGATTTGTTTCTTGACAAGATAAGCAAGATAGCCTAGCCTTTAGCCTAGTTAACCAAAAGAAACAAAGAGCAAATCCTAATCAATAAAATCAAAGACAAAAGGGAAGTCATCGTAAGAGACACCAAAAAGATGCAGAAATGCAGAACACTATAAAGGAATACTTTTAAAACTATATTAAATTTGAAATTCTAAAAGAGATAAGGAACTCAAAACAGTATTACAAAACCTCCTGACAAAACTTAGCCCAGATCCATCCATAACAGAATTTCACCTAAGCTACAAAAGAGATCTACAAATGATACTTCTTAAATTATTCAAAAAGATAGAAAAATGGGAACTTCCAAACTCCTGCTGTGACTTTAAAATACTTGATTGGAGTCTTGTGCTGATATGTGACTCATTCGCAATGCATGTTGTTTTCTTAGTTTCCTTCTTATTTCTCTCCTGAAGTGTAGCAATGTTGTCTAACATGAACACTGAAAGGAAATAAAGGCACATATTTGAAATGTAATTTTGCAAGTTTATACACCATTTTGTTTCTAATATGATCTAATTTCTATGAGTTTCAGTTTTCAATTATATCCAAATATTCATTTGTAAGATAATTTGTAAGCATATTATTTTCAGGAATATTATTCTCATCAACAATATGTTTGCTTTTTATATGACATGATGCTTAATAATTTTCTTAATTTTTTCTCTGTGAAATACAAATTCAACATGAAAATTCTTTGTATATGCATGCATGTATGTGTGTGTGTTTATGTATGTCTTTGTGTGTGTTTACGCATGCATGTATGTGTGTGTGTTATCTATTGTTATCTATATTACTCAAAACAGTACTTAACATAGATCTGGTACTCAGTCAATACTTGGTTATTAATAAATCATAAAGTAATTCTTTTTTTTTCACATTGGCCTCCTTTAAATTAAATCAGAACTAACTTCTCTCTTTGTATATTATATAGCTGGAAATCACCAATTATAGTTGCCTGAGTCCTGGATTTCTCTTTTACTTTTCCTTCTTTCTGCAAATGCAAATATTCCAAATTTCCTCAAGATGTTTTAAATGACATGTGTTTAACATTTCTCACTAAACTGAATGTCTTTTTATATACTGCCTACTTTCTAAAGTGTTTTAGCATATGAACAGCATAATTGCCTGACACACGCCAAGTGCAGCATATAAGGACAAGATTCCCTGATTTCCACTCATGTATGTAGATGTACTCCGTGATGATTATATTATCAGTAGCTACTCAGGAAATTTATATATTGGTTATGAATATGAACTTTAAAATTTGCTCATGTGGACAAACACACACACACTAAACATTTAGATAATAACTATGCAAATACTTAAGCATTTCCTATGAGCTACAGTAATAGAGAAAAAATGAATAGCTTTATCTATCAAAATTTTGTTGAAGCCTAGAAATTTGACAATTTTCTAAATAGCATGTGAACAGAGAAATGACAAGCTGAAGTTGACATTTTGCTTTCTAAAAATACTAAATATATTTATTTGAAATATTTTACCTCAGAATACTCTTAATTTCATGTCTGCTATAAAATATGTTTTTGGTCCTAACCTACAGGAACCATTTCTATTGTTATTATGAGAGAAAATGATTGACATAATTTCTATAATATATCAAGGTTGCTTCTGCTTTGGGAGATTTTATTTTCAAAGAAAAGTATGTCTCTTTTTGGATTCACATTTGACAAACAATACTTCTATTTTATTCCCTACTGGTATATCAAACAAATTTAATGAAATTTGTCTTTTTTTGTTAGCTTTAGCAAATTCATGAATTCCTTTTTACTCAAAATTCACCTTCTTAAGGTCACTTAACAGACTAATAACAAAGCTCAATAATTGTTTCTTTTTACAAAATTATTCCTTAATTAACTAAATGATGGGGTACTTTCACATTTTAAAGTTGATATCTTTCTAAAATTGATAATGTACATTTATATATTTTATCCTTCTTTTTTAAGCTTATTTTCTTGATTAGGGTCTACCTATAGCCCAGAGTCCTGGAACTCACTATGTAGACAAGGCTTGCCTTGTGTGGAATAAAAGGTAAGAAACACCATGTCTCACTTCAAATTTCTACCATATGATTGTCTTTCAAAATTATCAACAAAATACTGAGGCATTCCTATTTATTGAATGAAAAGTAGTACCAAAATATAATTTCATTATTTTCTTTTGATAAATAAGAATCAAGTTTTATTTATTCATTGACCTATTGATATATATCTACACTGTTTCCATGTCCTTAATTTATGAATATAATATCAATAAACAAGATTGTGCATGTATCTACCAGGTAGGATAGAGAGTTTTTAAGGTATATTCCCTAGACTGGATGAGTAGGTCAAATGCTAGTTCTATTTTTAGTTTTTTTAGCAAACATCACACTGATTTCCACATTAGCTGGAGCAATTTGCCTTCCCACAAGCAAAAAATAAGAGTTAATCTTTTCAAACTTATTTAAAAGTTATAGTTATTGTTTTCTCAATGATAGACATTCTGGCTAAAATATTCAGGAAAATTAATGCATCTGGAAAGTATTTTATAATGTAAATTAACCCGTACATAGAAAAAAGTAATGTTCTCTTTCTTTTTTAAAATTATTTATTTAATAACCACATGATTAGAAAAGCATTTCATTACAGCATTAACATATTCAATAACAATTTCCATAGCAAATATGCATCTCTTTCAATGTTGGTTATAAATTTTTAGGTTCACAGTTGAATTGATACAGTTATATGATATTGAACTTAGTATAAACTCTATGAGACATAAAATTAAATGAGGTTTTAACCTTTAAAAAAGATCTCCATTTCATTTTAAAATATACTGTTTCATACAGAAAAACTCTGTTTTAATGCTACTAATGCTTAGATGTTTGCAGATGCGTCTCTAATTTCTATGTATCTGATCATTAATAGTCATAGTTGGTTAGTTTCTGAGAACCACCTGAGCATGAGTATAAAATCTTCAGGTAAATTTCAATGGTAACGTTTCACCTTTACTAATATGGAGCAAATTTCTGTGCTTCTTTCTCAAATATAACTCATTTTTAATTTGTTGAATTTTTTGTATTTCATACATAACATCCTAATCAATCTTTTCATCTATATACCAACATCACAAATGGCACCCTCTCATAGTCCCCCCCGCACCCCCCACACACACACTGGAGCCCATATACTCTATAATCCCTATTACTGTCCACTGTGTTATCTGTGCCCCCAGCCATTCTCCAGTACTTGCCCATCACCTGAATCTAGGCAGCCCATCTAGAGTCCCTTGTTTTAGGAATATCAGCTCTTCCTCGTCTAGCAGCAATCAGTTGCTAATGTTCCTTTAGATGAGATTGGGGTCTGCTGTTAATTTTCCCCATTCTATGCTGGGTTACTGTCTGGGAGTCTCTTGGGCTACCCTGGCCAACAACTCATGGGAAGATATCTCCTGTCTGGCATTGTTTCTTGTTAGTTTTTATAGACATGGGCTCTTAAAGAATTATATTGATCCCTTTAATCTTTGATTATTCTTTCCTTTTGGGTGTTTAAGACCATACAGTTGACCCAGATAAACCGATATATTTTTACTCTTAAGGTCATTTGAGGATCTGTTCCTCAGGGGTCACATGGGCTTTGGAGAAGCCCCTGGCTCCTTTCTTTTACAAGTTCTATGTATTTGAAGAGAAGTAAAAAGCCTTGCTCAAACATGGCTGGCTTCGCTTGGAAGCATGGAGGAAAAGTTTCCTCTGGGTTGACCCTCCTCTTGGTAGACCAGACAATGGCTCAAGTCCATCTGGTGGTGTCTCTGTGACCTTCTTGATCAAGAGGACAGGTGACACACCCCAATTACAGGACTTTTTGAGAGATGCTCATAATCTCCTAGAGCTTAGTCAACTTAGGATGGCAACGAGCAAAAACTGTCCTTTATGTCCCTCTGTCCAAATTAGTATAGGCCTCAAAATTAGTATAGGCTGTTAGATATCCAAGAAGGTTAGTTCCACCAGTCTGGTACTTTTAATTACCATGTGCTATGTAGATAAACCATCAGCAAAGACCAAACATTCTAAGATAATTCTTACCTAAACATACATTATATTACTTGAGCTAGTTTTTAAAAATATTTTATCATTTTTATTTTTTGTGTATGCATGTATTGCTTGCATGTAGGTAAGTGCACCCTTGTGCAATGCCCATGGAGGACAGAACAGGCTGTCAAATTTCCTAAACCTGGAGATACAGAGGGTTGTTAGCTGCCATGTGGGTGCTGGGATTTGAACCCGGGTCTTCTGTAAGAAGACTAGTGATCTTTACCACTGAGCCATCTCTCCAACCCCTCCTTGAGGTAGTTGTATGTAGAACTCTTCAGTAGGGTATTTGATTAATGTGGTTTCCTCTGGTTTTTTTAAAACTAGCAAAACATTATTTATCTCTCATATTGCCTAACCCTTCAACCATGGTTTCCCCAATTTAGAGTACCCTCACTTTTTCCCAGTTCTTCCTTAATGTTACCCTTCTCCTATTGTCCCACCTCTCTTGAGCTCCTTTTTCCCCTTTATTGCCAAGGCTTCTTTATAACCCTCCATCTCGCCTCTCCTTAAAATAACCCCATTTTTATCCATATCTCCCTTATTAATTCCTGTTTCCTACAGTTTTTCTCCTTAAGAATCTTTCTTTTCCTTTACCTCTCTGATTCCTTTCATTATCCTAGTGCCTGTAGTTATATCTGGATACGTATTCACTTGGAAGGATTTGGTGCTAGAATCCAAATATGATGGAGAACATACACTGTTTTTTTCTTTTTCTGAGTCTGTGTTATTTCACTTATTATAATAGTTTCTAGTTCCATCCATTTACCTGCATATTTTCTGATTTCATCTTTCTTTATTGCTGAGTAAAACTCCATAGGATAAATGAACCACATGTTCATTATCCACTTGTCAGTTGAGGGACACTTAGGTTGCTTTCATCTCTTAGTTATTGTGAAAAGAGCAGCAACAAACATGAATGTACAGTTGTCTCTGCAATAGGAAGCTTTCTTTGGGTATATGCCAAGGAGGGGTATAACTGGGTCAAATGGTAGGTTCATTTGTAGTTTTTTAAGAGTTCACATTGCTTTCCATAGGGGTTAAACAAATTTTCAATCCCACTGGTAGTGGACGAGTGTTCCCCTTTCCCCATATCCTCTACAATATTTGGTATCATTTGTTTCTTCATCTTAGCCCATTTCACTGGGGTAGGATGAAATCTTAAAGTGGTGTTAATTTACATCTCCTTAATTACTAATGATGTTGGACACCTTTTAAGATGATTCTTAGCCATTTTTATTTCTTCTTTTGAGAAATTTCTGTTCAGCTCCTTAGCCCATCTTTTAATTAGGTTACTTCCTGTCTTAATTCTTTGTTTTTTGAGTTCTTTATATATTCTGGATGTTAAACTACTATTAGATATGTTGCTGGTGAATATTTTCTCCATTCTGTGGGTTTTCTCTTCACTTCCATGGTTGCTTCTTTTGATGTACAGCACCTTCTTAATTTAATGAAGGCTCATTTGTTGAACTTGACATTTCCTGAGCAATTGATGCCTGGTTTAGAAAATCCTTTCCTACACCTATAGCTTGTAGGTTATTGCCAATGTATTCTTCTAACAGTTTCAGAGTTTCAGGTTTCACATTAAGGTCATTGATCCATTTGGAGCTGACGTTTCTGCAAGGTGAAAGATGAGTGTTTAGTTTCATTCTTCTACAGGTGGAGATCCAGTTTTGTCAGCACCGTTTGCTGAACATGCTGTCTTTACACTAGTGAGTGTTCTTGGCCCCTTTGACAAGTATCAGGTAGCTGAAATTGCATTTACTCATATTTGGGTCTTCAATTTTGTTCCATTGATCTATGGGTTGATTTTTGTGCCAGGACCATGTTGGTTTTATGACTATAGCTTTGTAACACAGTTTAATATCTGGTATAGTAATCCCCCCGGCATTGCTCTTACTGCTCAGGGTTGCTTTCAGTATCTGAGGTCTTTTGTGATTCCATATGAATCTTAGGATTTTTTTTCCAACTCTGTGAAGGATGTCATTGGGATTTTGATTGGCATTGCATTGAATTTATAAAAGGCTTTTGTTAGGATGGTCATTTTCACAATATCAATTTTTAGAATCCATCAGCATGGGCAGTCCTTCCATAATCTGATGCCTTCCTCAATCTCTTTCTTTAAAGAGTTAAAATTTTCTTTGTAGAGGTTTTTAATGTCTTTGGTCAGGTTTATTCCAAGATGTTTCTAAAGATTTCCTGGTATCGGGCCCTCAGGGTGGTCAGGAGTTCTGACCGTAAAGCCAGTTTACAGCTTGATCTGTGAAGCTTGACCGGCGCCTACCTGCCTTGCAGCCTTTAGATAAGGCTGGTCCTGGTTTCTGTTAAGTTTTAACAAGTGGGCTGTGGGCCCCTGAGCACTCATGGCGTCTAGTTTCTCTTTATTTCTCAACTGAACATGTGTAAAACTTCTGGTTTTCTTGTGGAATTTTTGCAACTCTTAAGGTATAATATCATATGAACTGCAAAAAGGGATTATTTGATATCTTCTTTTTCAATTATTACTCCTTTAATTTCCTTCTCTTATCTTATTGTTCTTGCAAGATTTACAAGTGCTATGTTACAAAGGAGTGGAGATAGTGGACTGCATTGCCAGGTTCCTCATTTTAAAGGGACTGCTTCCAGTTTTTTTCCATTTAGAAAGGCTGTGGGTTTGTTGTATATGGCTTTAATTATGTTGAGGTATGTTCCCTGCAGTCCATTTCCCTCTAGGACTTTTAACATAAACACATGTTGAATTTTGTCAAAGGCCTTTTCTGCATATATTGAGATGACCATGTTGTTCTTGTCTTTGAGTCCATTTATACGATTTATGATGTTTATTGACTTACATATATTGACCCATCCCTGCCTCGCTGGAACAAAGCCAAATTGATCATGGTGGATGATCTTTTTGATGTGTGTCTGTATGAGGTTTGCAAGTATTTTTTTGAGAATTTCTGCATCTATGTTCATTAGGGGCATGGGTCTCCAGTTTTCTTTGTTGGTTGTATCTTTACCTAGCTTTGTTATGAGAGTGACGCTGGCTTCATAAAAGGAATTTGGAAGTCCCCCCCCCATTTCTATCTTTTTGAATAAATAAAGAAGTATTGAATGTAGATATTCCCTAAATGTATGATAGAAATCTGCTGTAAATCCATCTGGTCCTGGGCTGTTTTTGCTGTGAGTTTTGATATTACTGTTTCATTTCCTTATGTGTTATGGGTCTGTTTAAGCTGTTGATCTCTTCTTAGTTTAGTTTTGGTCATTCCCATGCTATTAAATACCTGTCCATTTCTTTTAGGTTTTCAAATTTTGTAGCGTATGGGTTTTTTTAAGTATTCACATTTAATGTTCTTGAGCTTTCCAGTGTCTGTTGTGATGTTTCCTCTTTCATCTCTGATTTTGTTGATTTGGAGGTGCTCTTTCTTTCTTTCTTTTTTTTTTTTTTTTTTTGGTTAACTGGGCTTGTGGTCTTTCAATGTTGTTTATCTTTTCAAAGAACCAGCTCTTGGATTCATTGATTCTTTGTATTGTTTTGTTTCTTTCTATTTAATTAATTTCTGATCTGAGTTTTGTTATTTCTTCTTGTCTTCTGGGTTTGGGCTTTTTTGCTGTTGCTTTTCAAGTGTCTTGAGTTGCAATATTAAGTCGTTTATCTGTTTTCTTTCTGATTTTTTTTTAATGTAGGCACATAGAGCTATAAACTTCCCTCTAAGGACTGCTTTCAATGTGTCCCAGAGGTTTTGTTGTATTATATTGCCCTTTTCATTTAATTTCAGGAAAACTTTTATTTCTTTCTTAATTTCTCCTTTGACCCACTAATCATTCAGGAGTGTGTTGTTTAATCTCCTTGTGTTCATTCATTTACTAGCGTTCTTTCCAGTATTGATTTTAAGCTTTATTGCATTGTGGTCTTATAGAACGCATGAAATTTTATCAATCTTTTTGTATTTGATAAGGTTTGTTTTGTGCCCTAGTACATGGTCTTTTTTGGAGAAAGTTCCAAGGGACACTGAATAGATACTATATTCTTTGGTTCTTGGGTGGACTATTCCGTAGATGTCTGTTTGGCCCATTTGATGTATGGTATTGTTTAATTCAGATGCCTCTCTGTTAATTCTCTGTCCTGTTGACCTATCTAATGAAGACGATGGGGTTTTGAAGTCCCAACTATTATTGAGTTAGAATTATTATTTTTCTTAAAGTCTTGTAGTGCTCTTTTTATGAAGTTAGGTGCACCAGAGTTTGGTGAATACATATTCATGATTGTAATATCTTCTTGGACAATTGTTCCATTGATCAGAATGAAGTGGTCATCCTTATCTCTTCTGATTAGTTTTAATTTAAAGTCTATTGTGTCAGATATTAGAATTGCAACACCTCCTTTTTTCTTAGTACCATTTCGTTGGTATATATTTTCCCATCCCTTTATCTTAAGGTATTGCCTGTCCTTGAAGGTGAGATGAGTTTCTTGCAGACAACAAAAAGATGGGTTTTGTTTCTTAGTACATTCAACTAGTCTGTGTCTTTTGGCTGGGGAGATCAGTTTATTGATACTTAAAGGTATTAATGAAAGATGTGTATTGATTCCTATCATTTTTGTTTCTGTTCATATTCTTGGTGTAGCTGTGCATTTCCATAGTTTTACCTTCATTAAGTTTCTTTCTGTTACCCCTTGGGTATATTCATTCATTTCTTCAGCTTTTTGAATTGCTTCAAGAACTCTCTGAAGGGCTGGTTTTGTGGACATGAGTTCCTTCAACCTCTTTATGTCATAGAATATTTTTCTTTCCCCTTCAACTATAATAGACATTTTGGCTAGATAAAGTAATCTGCGTTGGCATCTGTGGTCATTTAGAACTGGGAATACTTTGGTCCAGACTCTTCTGGCTTTCATAGTTTGCACTGAAAAGTCAGCAGTAATTCTGATGGGTTTTTCTTTATATGTGACTTGTTGTTTTTCTTTTGAAGCTTTCAGTATTCTCTCTTTGTTCTGTAACTTTAGTGTTTTTACTATGATGTGTCATAGAGAGTTTCTTTTCTGGTCCTATCTATTTGGTGTTCTATTTGCTTCTTGTATTTGTATGGCCATATCTTTAATTTGGGGAAATTTTCTTCTACAATTTTGTTGAAGTTCTGGTCTTTGCCATTATCTTGATATTCTTCTCCTTCCTGTATGCCTATGATTTGTAAGTTTGGTCTTTTTATGGTGTTACACAATACCTACATATTCCATTCTTGTGTTTTCTTGAATTTTTCATAATCTTTGCTTGAGTGGTCTAATTTATCCACTCTATCTTCCAGTCTTTATATTCTGTTTTTCATTTCTTTCATCCTATTGATGAGGCTTTCTCCTCTCATTTCTAATTGGCTTAGTGAGTGTTTCTCTTTCTTCTTCATTTCAGCCTGAGTATTGTTCAATTTTTCTCAATCGTTTCTTAATTCATTCAGAAGTTTATCCCTACCTTCCTTCAGTTCTTTGACTTCTTTCATTGTGTGCTCTTTAAATTCCCTGAATTCTTTTATCATGCTTGTAATTGTTCTTTTTAGTTGCATGTCCTGTGTTTTCTCTAGGGAGTCCTTATTGTACTCCTCTATAGGACTATTGATACTTGGTGGGGATATATTATTTTGATTTTTCATGTTATTATTTTTTTCTCTGTGACTTTGAGATGTGAATTTCTTTTGCAGATTCTGGTTCCTTTGTGAAACTCAAGCCTTCATTTGCTGCTTGTAATTGTTCTTTTTAGTTGCATGTCCTGTGTTTTCTCTAGGGAGTCCTTATTGTACTCCTCTATAGGACTATTGATACTTGGTGGGGATATATTATTTTGATTTTTCATGTTATTATTTTTTTCTCTGTGACTTTGAGATGTGAATTTCTTTTGCAGATTCTGGTTCCTTTGTGAAACTCAAGCCTTCATTTGCTGTGTTTAGTATTTTGTTTTTTTTTTTTTGTAAACTTTATGTGCCCTTGTGGTTTACTTGTTGGACCTGAAATGCTGGTTGGTTGAGGCTTCAGGTTCTCTCTTTAGATTTTGTATTGCAGTGGCCAAATTGCTTTTGTCTTGCTGATCAGGAAGTTCCCACCGAGGCCCAAGTTGCAAAAGGACCAGGTGCTCTCAGGCTTTCTCCTATGGTCTGTCTCTTTCCAGAAAAGATGCTAACCTCAGGAATTTAGAGCTGGTCTGGCCTGGGAGCAGGGCCCAGGAAAAATGCTGGTCCCCATGGATGCAAATGGAGGTGGGGGCAAGAAGACGCCAAGGGCTCCTGGGACTACAGAATGGAATTAGTTTTGTCTGTACACAAAGGATCAGGAAGCAGTGGGGATTCTGGGCTAAAAGAACAGTTCATGGGTCTGGGGTGTCACAAGAAGAGATGGTTCAGTGCCCTGCTAGGAGGAGAGATGGGGTGGGAGAACTGGTAGGGTGAATTATGCTAAGGGAGTCATGGCATAGTGGGTGCATCAGCCAAACTTACCCACAAAAGCTGCTGGCTCCACGCATTCTCTTTCAACTATGAATCCTAGCTTTCAATTTTTATATATGTGTATTTATGTAGGATGTGGATGGCCATGAAATTAGATAGGGGACCATGAAATGGAGAGAGAGAGAGAGAGAGAGAGAGAGAGAGAGAGAGAGAGACAGAGAGATTTTAAGAAAAAGAATTGGAAGATACTAGAGTAAATAGACCATGAAAGTGGAAAAAAATAACAGGTAGAAAAGGACAAGATCAGATGGTGGGGGTCTGCAGAAGAGAAATGGGGAAAGAGCAAGACAATAGGTATGAAAGGTCCATAACTTCAGTTCCAGAGAAACTGATCCTCACTTCTGATCTCCAGGGGAATTAACGCAACTTGGGTATACTTACACACATGCACACAAGCACTCATACACATAAAACAAAAATAAGGAATACAATATTTTTTAAAAAAAAAACATGGTTTGGAAATGCCATAAAGAACCCTGTTACTTTGCATGCTATTTAAAAAATAAACAAAAAGTTGAATATAAATAGCAATCTAAACTAGATATTTCACCAGTTTTTGTCTTTTACAATGTATATTTTATCATTACATTTTTGCACATTTCAGACAATTCATCTTAATCATATTTAGATGCCCTCCTCCATCTACACTTGCTTTAGCCCAACCCCCAACAGATTTCGTGCATTCTGTCATAAGCCTATAGAGTCAAGTTTTTGTCCCAGATATCCCTTCTTCTGAGTTCATCCACTCGAGCCTGGTCAGCCTACCTAGTGTCACTCCTTTATGGAAATCCAACTCTCCTTCAAACAGCAATGATCAGCTACCAACGGCTCCTCAGCTAAGGTTGGGGCATCTTACCCATTTTCCCAATTCTATGCTGATTTTTGTCTCATTTGAGTTTGCATGGGTCTTGTGCATATGATCACTATGTCTTCAAGTTCACAGGAGCAAGTTTCTAGATGCCTGGAAAACTCTGTTTCCTTGTGGTCATTCACTACCCCTGGATTTTAAAGTCTTCCCCCACCACTTCTGCAATAGTCGCTGAGCCCTGGCAGTGGCTTATTACAAGACTTTTATTCAGCACACACACTCTGAAGTCTCTTATTTTCTACATTTTCCCCATCATGACTTTTGGTGTTAATCACCATCTATTGCATGAGGGAATTTCATTGTTGAAAGTTAAGAGATGAATTGATATTCTCACTACCTCAAGTTCCACTATATTCTGTGAGCCTTAGATGTAGAGGTTCCATTGTAAATGTGTCACTTAGGACTGGGCATCACATAGATACTTAGTGTCTGTGTTTGGCCATATAAGAAACTCTATAACAGTCTGCTTTTATTGGGAAAAAAAGGCTTCTTTGATGAGTGCTGAGATTTCTATTTGTTTTTAAATACAAGGATAAGAGTTTATTCTAGGATCTATCAACCTCTCCAGTCATGTATATTTGGCTATATTTACAATACCACACATTAGTTGCCTCCCATTGAAAGGGATTCAGGTTCAATTAGCTAGGTATTGATTACCTCAGAAATAAAAATGCAACTACTGCATCAATAGAGATATTTTGCTGTGTCAGTCATTGCTGTGGTTTTTAGACTTACTGCTGGGGTTGGACAATTGATTGATTTTTCTCCCTTAGCAGGAATCACATTTTCTGAGAGGTAGACTTCAGGGAAGATAATTCTAGGTCATTTCCAGCTCCATTGCTTAAATTCCTAGGTCCAAAATATTTCTTGGCTTCTGCAATAGGCTCGTATCTCCAAGTTCCAGGAGGCAATCACAGACTATGGCAATGGTCTGTGCTATTTTGAGAGTCTCTTGGACTACATTGACCAACAACTCAAAGGCAGGATTTTCCTGTTGGACAATGTGTTTCTTGTTATATAGTTGTCAACAACACACCTGCATTTGTATACATATATTGCATGTGTATTTTTAAATAGGCTTTGAACTAATACATTTCCTTTTGCTTTTTCACAAAACCTAAGCATTATTTATCTCTCATCTCTCTACTTCTGTATAACTCATAACCTTCCCTCCTCCCTTCCCAGTTAAATAACCCCCACTTTTCCCATTTCACCATTGATAACACCTGTCTCCTACCTTCCTCCTCTCTTAGACTGCTTCTTCCCCCATTATCTCCATGATTCCTTACCATTTTTCTTGACTCCTGTGGTTACATTAGGCTATATACTCATATATAGGAATTTGTTGCTAAGTTCCACAAATGAGAGACAACATATGTTACTTGTTTATCTCAGTCTGTGTTATTTCACTCACTATAAGAATTTCTAGTTCCATGCATTTGCTTGTAAATTTCTAGTTCCATGCATTTGCTTGCAAATTTCATGATTCTGTTTTCCTTTGCTCCTAAGTAGAAGTCTGTTTTGCAAATGAACTACATTTTCATTATCCATTCATCAGTTGAGGGGCATTTAGGTTGTTTTGATTTCTTAGCTATTGTCAAAAACAAACAAACAAACAAAAAACAACAACAATAAAAGTGGCCTCACAAGTGTCTCTGCAGTAGGATGAGTCCTTGGGTATATGCCAAGGAGTGGTAAAACCAGATAATATGTCAGATTTATTTTTATTTTTTAATACTTCACAGAGCTTTCCACAGTAGTTTCACCAATTTTCAATTCCTCCTAAATGAATGAGATTTTTCCTTTCTCTGAATCCTCAAAAGCATTTGGTGTCATCAGTTCTCTTTATCTTAGGTAGTCAGACTCTGGTAAGATGAAATTTTACAGTGGTTTTTGTTTGTGTTACCTTAATTACTAATGTCAAGTCTTGGTTTAGTTAATGTAAGCTCTGCCACTACAGCTTGTTACTCACCCCTTAGTTTCTCTTCTGCTTATAATAGACTGTTGTCAAGAGAAAATAAAGACTGTTGTCAAGAGAAAATAAAGACTGAGACTCAGCACATTTTAGGTGGTTTCTGGAGCATAGAAAGATGTTTAAAAGACTAATTATTAAGACCCTAGATATGTGGCACAGGATACAAATAATCACAAGCTACAATGGAGTAAAATATGGGAATGGGATAGGGTTAGACATAACTACAAAGCCTTCTTGGGAAAAGAAAACAACAACTTTACATTATTATTGTTAAGTCAAGATTCAAAAAGAAGATCCCTTACAGATATGTTACACCTTCTAGAAGAGCATGCCAGGTCTCTCTGGGTTGCTCTTTCCTTCTTTCCTTATGTGCAGATAAGGTACACTCATGTGTTCTTCTGTAGTAAAGTCTGATTCTGCATTAGAAAAATAATTAACATACTATCTCCTAATCTTCATTCTAAATGGTGAGCAATATGAGTCAAATGATCTGGTAAATGGAGGCCAAAATATCATTGATACTACTATTAAAGGATAAATGGAAGATTTATCTTAATGGAAAGACATGATCTTGATAAATATATCTAATAATTCACCAAGATATTAACATCAGTTCAGAGTACTCTTTTGCATATGGAAGAATGCTTCAATCATTAACTGGCTTTGCTAGGCTATACTAATGTTTGTTGGACATTAAAATTATGCCACTCATATTTATTCTATTTCAACAATGGTGCTGTTAAAAAGATAAAAGCATTCTACCATTTGAAATGTAACACAGAGCTTGATAGATGACAACAAGTTGTCCTTCATATAAGTCTGGCTCTTCCTTTGCATTCATTCTGTCTTCATGCTTCCACTCAATTCATTCTAGACCAAGAGAAAAATGAGGCATCAAAAGAAGCTTAGTATATTTTAAAAGAGAAGAGATGGCAACAGAGGGCCGGGAGCACAAAAGGTCATAAATGACCAAGATGAAGAAAATAGGAGTCTGCAGAATGTGGGTCTTTGGACAGGACTCCTATATTAAACTTTACCCAACCAGGGCTCAGGGACCACTGCGGAAGAAGGTGTGGAAAGATTGTAAGATCCGGGAAGGAGGTGCATGACCATAGGAAATAGAGTCCTACGAGTGCCTGAGACCCTACTCATTTGAACCTACCACAATTTTGTCAGCATGCACAAGACCTATGCAAACTCAAGCAGACGAAAACTCAGCATAGAACTAGGGAAATGGACAGCAAAGCCCAATATTAGCTGAAGAAATATTGGAAAGTGATTACTTCTTGATAAGGAAGAGCTGATCTTCCTAAAGCAAGGGACTCTGAATAGGTTGACTTGATCTCAGTAGGTGAATTTACACAGAGGAACATCTGAGGACAATAACTTGATACAATAAGCCTTAACACAAATGACAGAATCTATGAATTCTGAAGGGGGATGGGGCTATGGGAGGTTTCCAGTGAGAAGGAGATATAAAGATGATTAAGATTGATTGAGATGTTCTCTATGAAATACACAAAAATTCAATAAAACATTTACAAAATAGATGATATAGGAGATGAACAAGGGAGATTTCCAGTCAGCAAAATGATTCCCATCTAAGCATGTAGACCTGAGTTTTAATCCCTAGCATCCAGAAAAATGCTGGGTGCAGTGGCATACACTTGGAACACCAGTGCTAGGGAAGTGAAAACTGGAGAATCTTTCCAACTTACTGGTCAGGTGTCCTGTTGATTTGGAGAGCTCTAGCATCAGTGAAAGACCTCTCTCATAAAATCCTGTAGAAAAAAAGATGAAAGCACTGACCTCTGGCTTACATGCACGCGCGTGCGCGCACACACACACACACACACACACACACACACACAGGCACAAATAATACAAAAACACACATGCCCCCGCCTGCGGGGACCCTGTACAGGTAAAGCTCGAGGGGGACCACTCCCTGAAAAGAAAAACGGGCGAGAAAGAGGAGACGGAGCCCAAGCAAGTCCACTTGTCAAGGGTTCGCTTTATTGTATTGCAAGCTTTCCTTATATACCCAGGTGTTCCAAGAGATTACTGCATGACTTACTTTTCCGAGAACTGTTTGCAAGGGGAAGAGAAAGATAACCTTGCCATAAATTCTTTCTCAAGGTTACTAGTGCAGGCAGAATGTCCTGCTTAAGTCAACTGTTTGTAGAGCCATATTATATTTTTTGGTAATGATTGTTGTTTCTCCAGCTCCTGACACACACAGGCATACATCACACACACATACATACAAAAATATTCAAAGGAATGTTTTTTAATTTTTAAAAAAAAAATAATATACATTATTTCAATCTCTCCCAGTACCTAATCAAATCTTTTTGTGTTCCCTACACCCTTTCGCTTTCTTGTCCTCTTGTTTGATTAATATTGTTACACATGTATAGATGCATTTATAAATATAACATTGGTACTTGTGTGTACCTGAGTTTAGAGCTGCACCATTGGGATTACATAAACTCTCAAGGGGCTAGTCCCTGGAGAAACTAATTCTCATTCAACATTCACTGATTGCTTGTAGGTCTTTGAATGGAGTTGGGAACCCATGGTATTGACCTGTCCACCTTGGCATACCAACTGGCTTGATCATTATACAGATCTTATTAGACTATTAAACAGGATATTTTATTGGTGTAGCTTCCCTATCATGTCTAAGAAGCAGTAACTTACAGCAAGTATCTCGTTCCTCCTTTGAAATTCACTACTGACTCTCTTTGCATATAAATACTCCCAGACATGAAGAAACAGATTTGAATAGTTTGTCAGCCATTCAAATAATATATATGTACATGAACATATTGATAGACATATATCTATCAATAGATATATATGTACATGAACATGGCAGAGACTGCAGTATTAAACCAAGAGTTAAAGCATTACTTTGAATTTGGCAATCAAGAGAATCAGGAGATCTATCTTTCAAAATTGTCTACTGTGCAATAATTCAGGAAATTTGTATTGGGGTAAAACTAATCAGTGACAGGATAAGCATAAGGAAATTATGATATTAACTTCTGAGTTGCATCAGTGAAAAGCTATCATGACTAGGTAATTAGAATCATATATGTCATCCAGTCAACTCAGTGTGAGAAGGTAGGCTTAGTCTTAGAATATCACTTCAATTGTCTCTATGAACCACTGCAGTCAACTTCTCAGAACATGAGCTTTAGATGATATTCTTCTGTTATCTTGAGATAATTTTTCAAATAAAGTCTACAGGTTATTTCTTCACTTAATTGACCCATCATGTTGGGAGTAACCACACTTATGCTCAAATGGTATGGAAGAAAATTTGTTCATCAAATGGGGCTCAGGAAATTTCCATCAGCTAGAGCTATAAGAATAAGCTTAACACCTTCTATGGTTGCCCTCTGACCAATTATAATATGGGAGAATAGATTTTTGGAATGCAGATATTCTATTGCAATTGTACAAAATATATCAAAATTATCAAATTATAAAACATACAGACATTCTGTTAGTGTGTTCTGTCAGGTCCTGATTCTCTATTTCAAACAAGGATAGTTCCTCAGTTCAGGAAAAGCCTGGAGGAAGAGACTTTAAGACGATAAAAATGTGAAAATAAGACTTGAGAATATACTATTATTTCTTCAGTTTCTATATGAATTCTATCAGCTCCCCTAGCTTATAGTGACACAAACGTGAGAGTGCATGGGAATTGTATAAATGTGGCACGATTCTCCACAAAGGCTCTGCAGAGCACAGCAGGACTGGCAGCCTGAGGAGGTTCATTTCCATAGAGAGCAGGTTGGTAGGATATTTCTGAATTGATAGACAAATATAAATGGTAATTTGAAGGGTAAAATTTTATTTGTTTGGGAAACATGCTGAATTTATTCAATAAAGAAGCAGTAAACTAGAAGTTTTTCTGAAATTATTGACAAAGTGTCATTAAAACATTCCAAGCATCTGCAGTTGACTTACTTCTTTACAGATATTCCAGGCATGTATAAATTCTTAGATATTCTATTTTAGTATGAATTATAACCATATTTTCTGCAGATGAGAAAATGTACATCAGAGAAAATGTCTACCCTCTGAGATGTTTAGTTTGAGCATCTGTAAAGTTAGTCATTCACAAAAAATTATTCTTAATGTCTATAAGGTTATATGAAATCATAAAAGACAGGGTTATGAGTACTGGAATTTTTTCTATAACTCTCTTAAAATTTAAGAAGAAGTTGACAAGGAAAATGTCAACTAAACAGTAAAAATATCCCTAAGTAGCTGTTAGTATTGAGTCTTATTGCAGGACAAATACAAAACAAAAAGTCAAAGGTCAAAATTAAAACTTAGATTTTTTTCACTGTTATTGTTGGGAACAGCTTCAGCATGTGCTAACAATATTTATGTGAAACTCAGGTGTCCAGATTGAAAAATTCTTACAGCCATGGGTCCTTCCCCCCTGTTCATGGAGAGACAAAAGACAGATGGAGGTGATGCCTGAACAGCTCAAGAAAAGGATTGTTTTGTGATTAGTCTCCTGAAAACAGGAGGAATGGACATGACTCCGACTATTGACTAATTTACTTGTTATTTTGGTGTTTGTACCCATTTTATCACACCCACCCTCAATACTTTCTGCATAGTGTTGTTTTTTTGTTTGTTGTTTTTTTGTTGGTTTGTTTGAGACAGGTCCCACTACACAGTTCTGACTGGCTTGAAACTTGCTAAGTTGACAAGGATGGCCTCAAACTTCTAGAGATGCTCTTGCCTCTGCCTCTAGAGTGCTAGGATTAAATGTGTATGCAACCATTCCCGGTTCTTTCTGCATGTTATAATAAAACATTTTGTATTTTCTTGTTATTGATAGTGCATGAACCCATGACACCCAGAATCATAGGAATTGAATGGTTTATATAAGGTTTTATGAGGCTAAAATTCCCTTGAGTTTGACAGAACAAATTTATTTCCTTGACTATTGATAACATAAGAGAACAAAACAAAGAAAAAAAAAGAAAACTGTTCAGAAATACTGTATCTAATATATTTCCTTCTAAGGCAAATGATATTTATAGGTGTATTCTACTCTGAAACAGTCAATGTTATGGTTTACATTTTACTTTATATACATAGTTGACATTTTTCTTGACATCTGTGAGCTGAACATCAGTTCAGTTACATTAAGCCTGTGAGAGGAAAATAGTAGTGAACAACAAATATCTAAATTATGTGATAACTGGACGAATAGGAAGAAAAAATTCATGAGTTTCACAGCCTCAAGTGAATGTATTTCTCTTCATTGCCTTACATGCCAACTGTCAGCACCCTCTGATGTGGAACAACTTACATTATTGCTGACATTTGGAAATGTAAATGGACTTGAATGAACTTCAACAAGCTAAGCAACGTTTTCATTTGAAATTCCTAAGCAATATTGCTTTTTTTATTGATAGAATGTTGTAACTTTTGTAGAAAATTTTGTTAGCACCCTAGCTAAAGTTAGCTATATTACTGGAAAATTAGAATAGCCATTATGTTGTTGACATAAAACTATTAAAATATTATAT
>NW_008332663.1:1591065-1599815 GCF_000622305.1 Nannospalax galili | reverse complement strand
ATTAAAAATTAAAATATTATATTTAAATTCCTATTGATCCCTAAATACAGGAAAATTATCCATTATTCTATTATGAACCCTTCCAGTGGATAAAAATGAGTTAAACTGATATTTCTCATTGGGCTCTTTTTTTTTTTCTTGTTATTGTTGTTTGTATCTATATTTATTGTTTTCTAAAATAAAAATTTAATTTGCACTAGAGAAATTATTGAAAAACACTTTTGAGAATGTTACTAAAGAAGCCTGGGGAGACAATTACTTTTGATGCAAGCATATGTCATATATCACCATTCCTAATCAACCTGAATACATGTGCTTAGGCTCTGTTCCTTAGAAAATTATTTGGAATATGATATTCCTTCAGCAAGGACCATCAGGTTTTAAGGGTGTCAGGCCTTTGAGAGGCTCACTGAACCCTTTATAACTTAGTTCCTCATTTATATCCTTTATATACTAGTATTATTTGTGTTCAAACACACATGAACTGGTTCAGGAAATTGCCTAGATGAACAGGAGGAAGTCACTTGAAAATCTAAAGGAATCGAATCTAGGAGATTTTATTGTTTCAGTCACATTCCATTAGGCATCAGTATTTGAATCATTGAATCAATGCAATTGCAAGTAAAGTTTGTGATTATTGAAATCTTATGAAAATTTCACTAGCTAGCCAGTATAGATGCAGAAAAGCCACAATTTATTTTAATTAAATTCTTTTCCAAAGTTTCATCACGCATTTTGTGAAAAGTTGTGTTGACAGATCACATTTGCTCTAAGACTCATTTTTGTAATTGTTCTGTTTTTTGAAACAGTTCCAATATATAGACCTGGCTAGCCTGGAACTCCCAGACTTTCTCCTGTCAGTAATTGTCATTTTTCAGGCTTTAGAGCTGAATAGAACATATATTGTCAATGCAACCTCTACACTTAGGATGACTTCATCTCATAACTTTCACCAGAGAGGCTTCCTTATGCAGCAGATAGTGATTAACACAAAACCCCACAAGTGCCGAAAGTGAAAACAAGAGGCTGCAGAGTGCTTATCCCTGAATAGGACGCCTATTAAAAACCTCTGCCTCCTCAGGCTCAGGTATCATTTTGGAAGATGGTGTGGAAAGATTGTAAGAGCCAGAAGGGGTGGATGACCAACAAAAACAGTCTTCCGGACAGCTAGTCATATATTCATATGAGCTCACAACAGTAGCAACAGCATGCATAAGTCCTTTGCAAGCTCAAATTAAACAAAAACCCAGCATAGACACAGGGAAGTAGGTAAGAAATCCCAACATAAGGAACTTTTGGCAACTGATGACTGCTGGGAGGTAGAAAACAGTGTCTTACAATGATGGGCCTCTTGGTGGACCTGGTGGATGAATGTACACTGTAGGACATTTGGGGACACAAATCAAACTCTATCAACAGTATTAAATATACATGAGTACATTAAATTGGGCAGGAGGAAAAGGGAGAAAGTGCAGAGATGGGAAGGGAAGAATCTAAATAGCATCAAACTATATTGTATGAAAATTGAAAAAAATTCAGTATATTTTTAAAAAGAAAATGCCAAACTCTCTTTTAAATTATGTGTACCATTTTGCAATCCCATGATCAACGGATGAGGTGCTGGGGTGTCACACTCTCAAGCTCCCACCAACATTAACTGTGGCCAGAATCCTGAGCTGTCATTGTTCTAATAGGTAAGCAGTGGTCTCACACTGTTTAGTTGTTGTTTTGTTAGGCAGATCTCACTATGTAGATCAGACTGGATTCCAAGGCACAGTGATCACCCTCCTACCTCTGCTGAGATTGCAAATACACACTACAACAGCAGGCTTCCAGTTTTTTTTGAATTTGAGATTCCAAAATAATATATTATCTTGAGCAACTTTTGAGTAGATTATTTTCTATCATTACATCATCTTTGCTTAGTTATCAGTTAAATTATTTTGCCATACTTTCAGCTGTTTACTTGAGTTTTAAGGAGTCTTATAGCTGATAGAAGTTACATATATGTATTTCTGAAATTTTAATCTATATTTTGCTTTCTTACTTTTCTAACAGTATAATTTAAAAGAGAAATCATCAATATTAATTGAAATTTACCATAAAATTAGAATCGATTTTAATTTATAATTTAAAATAATTTGAATTTAGTGTAAATCCCTCTGTATCCGTTCTTAATGTTATGCACTGAGCTTTCATTTAACAGCATGTCAGCATATCCAGTTTCACTTGGGTTTACCTTGGGTATAATAACTTTGAGGGAATTTATAATTTGGTATTTTAATGTATAAGATTTATTTACAATTATATTTCCGGGTTTTAAAACTTGTAAAGGAATTTTTATTTCTCTTTTCTTTTCAATTTTTATTTTGCTTTTTGATATCCAATCCAGTTGTTCCTATACCACTTGTAAAATGAACTATCCTTAGTTCTGTGATTCCTTTGGGACATTGTCACACGAGTTGACTATGTTTGCATAAGTGTCCGTTGAGGTGCCTTCATTCATTCCATTGATCTGTTCATCTGTTTCCCTCAGCACCACATTGTCTTGGTTATTGTAATGTTATAGTTTGACATTATGTAGTGTACTTTAAGTACTGTCTTTCTTCTGAATTCAAAATTGTGTTACTTTTTCTCAGTTTTTTGCCTTTCTATCTTAACTTTCAATTATTATGATAAGATTAAGGAGTTAGCATATGCTTTGCTTCTGGGGTATAGATGGAGATTTTCTTACTTTATCCTTACATGAAGCAGAAGAGAGAAGGAGGGACAGGCCCTGTTTACCATGTCCTAACAGGAGCTAAAATACAATGTAAGAATTGCAAATTAATGACTTAATTACTTCACAAAGGTCCATCTCAGAACTCAGCCTGTTGAGGTTAAGAGCTTCAACAGATACACATACACAAGCACACACCATACCCATGTACCTATGATTCAGGTGTTGCAATCATTCAATCCAAAATTCTAGCACATTAGCCAATATGGCAAATCAAAAGTACAATTTCTAGGAAGTTAGGTAGCCACATGAGCTACAAAAAATAAAATAAAACCTTATTGCAAAATACACAAGAGGCTGGATGTAATTAACAAACACTTGGATAGAAAAGACCTCTCTGAATTTTAGATAAAACCTTGTCTTGAAACACTAAGTTCAGTCATTTCTATCTTCAGCAGAGGATGCATTTAAGTGAATGGTAGTAACCTGAAGAACTTTCAAAGAAATAAGTTGTTATTTTAAGCTACTGAATCTGTTTTGATTTGCTATGGAGCAATATTAAGAAAAAATATAGCTGATTTTTAGTATTATTAGAAATTATTCTATAATGAACATTTTTGTTCATTTTTATATTTGTAGGCATTGGGGGGGTTGGCAAGTATATAGGAACTGGAATTTTTTCATAAGGAATGATTTGCATTTTTAAATTATGATCAAATAGTTTTCTGAAGCTCTTGTATTAACTTTGAGTCATTTACAGTCTTTTAAATAATCTCTCACCCGTAATATTGTAAACAACTCCAATAAACTCATTGTTTCATTACCTAGATATGATGGAACCACTTCTTTGGTCCCCAAAGCAAGGACAGATTTGGTTTCTTTTTCCCTAAAATTTTCTAACTTTGGCTTTTGTAGTCTTTTATATTTTTATCCTTCTGGTAACTTTGTATTAACATATTTTTATAATTACATTTTGTTTTATTAGTGACAATATGTAAATTTGTTGGCAACCTAGGGCATGTATAAGCCCTGGTAGATATTTGTAAATTAGAAAGCATAATTTCTGGATCCTACCAAATAGTTCCTATATATTTCCTTTTCATTTCAACATCATAGAATAATAAAAGCAACAGAAAATGAAATCCTGACTCCATATAAAAATGTAAAGAAAGAGCATATAAAGAAAAACTGATGAGTAATCATGTAAACATGCTGAAGTGATACAGTTTATAAAACAGCTCACAACATTATCACAAAGTTTTGTAATACACTAAAGAGCCTTTAAGGATATGCTTTAATCATGTACACTGAAATTAAGATGCCATTATGCATAAGAGACTAGAGCAAAATCTTATTAAAGCATTATGCAAACTGGCACAATACTAAATGCTGTAGTTGTAACTTGTACAATATATATTCTTGCTTATCTTATTTCATTGTTATAGGCTTTATATATCTCAAAATAAAGAGAAAATTAAAAAATCCTCCTGTAATAAACAGGTTTATTCTTCATGAAGACATAACTTACAATTGACCCCCCTCACTTTAGGATAGAAAAGGAAAGAGGAAGAAGAACGAACACAAATTGAAAATGAAATCTTTATGTGAAATATAAAGAAAACTATATATATATATGCATATATATGATCAAAATGCTATTCGTTGATGAATCTCAATAAAAGTCAGTCAACTTGATTTAATTTAATGTAAGACTTTTTAGTTATGAATTAGTAGCTGTTAGTTTTATTTATTTACTTGTTGCTTTGTTAGTAGACAGATACTGAAATTATATTTACATATGCCCAAACCCATCAAAAGAAAAATTTTGCATTTTCAAGTTTAGGGAGGAAAAGTGCACATGTGTTTATGAAAATACACACACACACACACACACACATATACTGGCTGCATCTATCTTCATTAATAAAAGCATATATTAGAATGAAAAATAAACAATATGAGCTGAAAGAATAATTTACTCTAAAATGAAATGACCAGAATTTCACATACATCTCTGTGCTTTAAGTTCCTCTATTCTCCCAACCAATTATCTCCATATTATCCCCTTGGGATGTTAATGGACTCAAAAAGCTAATATAATTATCTTCCTATCCTTCAAATTATCAGATTTTCCACAAGAATATAGAAAGTAAGATAATCGGAGTGTGGCCACCAATTATAATAAAAACAGAAACAAAGCCAAAACAAAATAATATCAGACTATTAAAAGTGGATGCACTGCCCTCATATACTGTACCTTACATGACCTAGCAAGATGGAAGTTCCGACAACTCAAAAACAAAACAAACAGAAAATCAAAAGCAAAACCTGAGGGAATTTATCAACATAGGAAAGCTGAAGACAATTAGAAGATACAAAACACTCAGAAAGTTTGCAAGAATGTCAAGCTTTCTACACAAAGTTATAAAGCAGTAACCAATGACTAAGAACTGTTTGGTGGAAATGCCTTCAAGTTCCCAAGGAGCCCTGGGGAAACAGCTTTCTGTCGTCTTTCTGTAGTTATTCTTGCTCATGTGCTTTTTTAGTAACCTTTGAGTCATGTAGGAACTTGTAAGGTAATCGCTCACCAAGGTATTGTAAGCAATTTGATAAGCCTGTTGTTTCACCAATATAAACTTGGGTGGAATAATTTGTTTGGTTTGTTGCCATCACCACATCTAGGTGAAAATATGTATATTTGTTTGCCTCAAGAAAAGTCACAGTTTTCAATCAAAACGTACAATGAATATATGAATTAAATGGCATTTTTTAAATCTTTGTTCACATCATTACTTGGAAAACTGAAGTCTAATTACTATTTAGTTCAAGGTCCCTTAGCTATGGAAATGGCAGAGATTGCTCAGTGATGACAGTCTGGTAGCCTTGCTCTCAAACAGTTTCCTTTCCTCTTGTATGCTGGATAGCTTTAGTGTCAACTTGACACACCTGGGCTGAGGGAACCTCAGTTGGGGAATTACCTCCATTGAACTAGCCTGTGGCTATGTCTGTGGGTATGTCTGTGGGGCATCTTCATGATTGTTGTGTGATGTGGGAGGGCCCAGCCCACTGTGGGTGGTACCACCTGGGGATAGTTAGGCCTGTGTTGCATAAGAAAGCAGGCTGAGCAGGGGCCAGAGGAGCAAGCCAGTAAGCAGCACTCCTCCATGACCTGTGCTCCAGCTCCTGCCTCCAGGTTCCTGCCCTGAGTTCCTACCTTGGGCTCCCTGATGAACTGTGGCCTGGGAGATGTAAGATAAAATAAACCCTTTCTTCTCCAAATTGGTATTGGGCCAAAATTTTACAGTATTGGTCAGAGTATTTTCTCACAGCAATGGAAACAAATTAGGACAACTTGATATGCTGTTCTTGAGCACATCAGCTAGTTGTACCTTTGAATTTCAAACAATGCACTACACTGAATAATTTGAGATTAATTTTCCTCTCATTTCCTTATGTGATTTGAAACAATCTCAAATCAAAAAGCATAGATCCTCAAATGTTGTCAAACATGAATAATTCATGAACTCTGTTCTAGCTAAATATAAAGCGATAAAGAACTCTCCCGAGATCAATGTTGATCATATCAAATATATTTTTTAAAACCCTATGCTTTATAAGCACTTTATCCTGATAGATCAAAATAATCTGAAAAATAAACTGAGGACTCATTATAATAGTTCCTCAACACCACAACTCCATCTTTTATCCATATGCCATGTTTGGTTTTTGATGAAAGAAAAGAAATTTGACCTTGTCACATGATTTTGCAGTACAATAAGGTGAAAGTGGCAGTGTGGGAGTTCTTAATTTTATCTCAAGGTAGCTTTGTGTTCCTATGCAGCTGGAACACTGCGTTTATCTCAAGCTTTGTGTTCCTACGCAGTTTGTCTCACATCTATGGACTTGGAAAGGAGCATAACAGTTATTACCCTCTGGAAGGAGTATAATGAAACTTGAGCTGTAGCAAACCATTTAAACACCAAGAAAGTGAACCTGCAAATGTCTGAATTTCAAGCACAACAGCAAACTTCCAGAGGAGAACTACACATTGCCCCAGTAGAAGTAACACTCAACTGAGACAAGAACACATAGAGCCATAGCTAAATAATATGATTTGCTTTATATTACCTTGTTTTGAGACAGTTAATTCTGTAATTATCATGACAATGTATAAGAAACACCAAAATTGATGGCTAAAATTGGGTAACTGGAGTGCTGAGATATACATAAAAGCCCAAATCACGTACTTATAAAGTTTACACAGTATGAGTGAGCAGAGACTATAAGATACTCGAGAAAGCTCGAAAGATAGAAAACTAGTAAAATGTATTATAGATTGATAAACAATATGTAAACCTATGTTATTAATATTTCAAAAATAGAAAGTTAGCATAAAGAATAAAAAATAAAAATAGAATAACATACTAAAACAAAATCATCAGTATTTAGTTTGAGAGAAATATTTAGATATGTAGAACAGAATATTAATTTGTTAATGGATTTGGATTTTGCAACATGAATTGAGTAAAAGTTATTTAAATAAATACCTAAAACACTTAAATAATTTAACAACTTACCTAGTAGTAAAATGAGATTGCAATGCTTAGTACAGTGTCAGTGCAGGATGCTAAATTGGTAAACATAAGTCAATTTTTATTAAATTTTTTTTGTGTTTTAGCTAGGAAACATTTACCTTCCCCATCTTGTTTCTTCCCTTATATATCATAATTTTTGTTTGATTCTAGAAAAATAGCATTCATTTTCATTGCACAATTATTACTGATCAATCATGCAGTATTCAGTGGTGTATGTAATTACAGAAATGGGTTTGTTTTAGACTGATATTGAACTAGCCTCTTTAGAATAGTTCTTTTGTGTCACATGCCTAAGTAGAGTGCCATCCAATGCCTCATGAATGGGCCTGTCTTTCATGCTGCAACCTTGTTAACATTTATCAGTTCATTATAAAATATTCTTTTAACAAAACTAATTCAGATGTTTCCACCACTTCTAATGAACAATGATAGATTAAATAATTACTAAAAGGGAATTTCCCCTCATGCTTTATGTTCTGTGTATTTTAAGTCATTTCCACAGGAGTGGAAATCATGACAACAGCCCTGTTCATGTTCACATTATTGGTTTTGGACAAAAGAATCCTAACAGAGACCACATAAACGAATCCAAGAGATGAATTTTAGATTGGTCTGTCTATTACACTTCTGCACAGCATTGACTGGGAGCTGATCATTCACCTCAAAACACAGAAAGAACATAGATTTTCATAGTGCAACCACAGACATATGAGGAATACATTCTTGGGTTTGAATAGGTCTCAATGAGTGTAAGTGAATTATTATGACATTATCTGTTCTATATTACTTGAAAATTAATAGAAAGTCAATCAGGAAACCAAAATAAATTCACGTTTATTCCTAGCTGGCTTTTAATCTCTAATTGAAAAATAATTAAAATGTGCATATTCCCCATTTTTATAACTGTAAATATGTTTGATGTTCTTAAGGAGAGTAGAAGGTTGCAGACATTAACATGAAAGTGGTGGCCTCAGCTGAAATTCATCTGAGTATACACAGACACACACATACACACACAAACACATACACACACACAAACACACACACACACACACATGCATTCTGAATAAACAATAAAACTAACAGCAGTATTTGCAAAAACATATGATGATGAATGGGTAGATGCATGAATGGATAGTCAGATGGTTAACAGTAATGAACTAAATAGACTGATTTTTTGGTTTTTGTTTGTTTGTTTGTTTGTTTGTTTGAGCCAGAGTTCACTGTGAAGATAAAAAGAATCACTTCAAGGTCTGATAGAAGGGATAAAGGCCTCATACTGACAAAAATTACAACTGCGTTATTCACTCTCAAATGTTTTCCTTTAAGTGACCCAGGAAGCTATTCACAGATTACTCACCTGTACTTGGGTTCAGTGTACTGAATAAAGTCAAAGATGTCTTTATTAAATAATTTTATTCTTTAACAATTCATAT
>NW_008332663.1:1569232-1590969 GCF_000622305.1 Nannospalax galili | reverse complement strand
CTCCCAAGTTCTCTTATCTCTCTGGCAACTCTGTCAACTGCTGGCCTTCTCACCAGTCTCTTTTACCAGACTCATCACTTTGGTTTTGTGAGTCACTTAACTAGGGTTGTGTATATATATATAAACATTCCATTGACACTATCTACTGAGATCATGTATGCATGTATTCTATACTGAGTACCACTGTAGAGTAGTTTAAATACATATAGTGGAACTTAGATTTGTTTCATAATATGTCTAGTCTTTTAAAGTTTTATCTACCCCTTTTTCAACATAAAAGCTGTGTTGCACATTTAGCAAAAACAATGCTTAAGAGAAGTGAAAGTGAAGTGAATTAAGTTAAAATATTTAAGACTGTTATTAACAAGTACGACTGAAGTATAATTCTAATTTACTGATACATATAGAAAAAAACTGAAATGTTCTTTACTATTTTATCACAATAGTCATAAGATTCATTATATATTTTTGGAAATTTTGAATATATATGTTTTGACAACAATCAGAAAAAAACAAGCAAGTGAAAATAATGGAAAAAATAGGAATTTGGCATGGTCATTAATCTTGATACAGTCTATATCATTTTTATTAAGAAAGAAGTAAATGAGGCACTAAAGGTATACATCTGTTTAAACACAGTATAAATATAAATTATTGAAGGAAAGATTTGACAAGTTTAATATCATTTGAGAAATAGAAAAAAAAGTAGATCATACATAAGTGGATGTTGTTCCAATGAAATTGAAAGTCACAGTGCTTTCCTTGGTAGCCAGTCACATTTGGCGAATAGTGATGACCATGTTTAGCAAAGAGAGAGAATGATGAGTTCAGTAGGTACTTAAACTAAATACAGTAGCCATGTCAGAAACAAGCTGTGATCTTTAAGAGGCACAGACAACTCTTACCTACTCTTGATCTCTTGTGCATGTTCTCACTTGCTGAACTCAACAGAAGCTAAAGTGAAATGCGGGCCACCAACACAGTACCTAATGGAGTGTCCTCTATCAGACCTAAAGGAAAATATACAGACTATGAATGGCTAAAAGGATAAAAACTAATTGGATTTCTCTGTTCATTCTGAAATTGCCAGTTTTATGTTTCTACTTGTTCTATCTGAAGTGAGCCTACCCATACTCAGAGCAAGCTGGTGGGTTTGATGCTACTAGCAATTTAGTGTAGCTCTGTTATTTGACAAATCATATCTACAGAGTGCATGAAGGAAAGAGAAACTCGACATTTTTACTCAATGCTGTTGCACTGTGCTTAACTGCAAATGCATCCTAAATTATCTGTCTTTAATGAATGCCTTAAGGTGCACTGAAATGGCTGCTTTTGACAATTGTATCACTTTTATAATATTTTTGTTTGCTTTTATTTTGTTTTGTTTAAATATTTACTGAGCTTTTGTACATTCCATACAACAACTCCTAATCAAGTTTAGACCCTCTCCCACATCCATGTCCCCAAACCCCTCAACGAACCTCATGTATTCTGCCACATATGTCAAGTCTCACGCAGTCAAGCACCTGCACCCAGATATCCCTCGGTGCAAACTTTTCCACTGGAGTGCAGCCAGTCCATCCAGAGATCACAAGCTAGTCGTCATCTCCCTTAGTAGCAGTCTCCAAAAGTTCTGGGTCTAGGGCTGGTCTGCCACCCACCTCTCTCGCTCATCTCTGGGTCCCTGTGTGATTGAGCTGGCATGGATCCTATGCTTAATGCCACCACTGCCACCAGTTCACATGTGCCAGCTTCCACTGTCCCAAACGCCCCAGCTTCCCTAAGTCCATGAACCAGCCCTGACTCTCACACTACCTCTGCCCCCTTCTCCACAATAGTCCCCGAGCAATGAATGGACGATGTCCAACACAGGAGTCCTATCCAGAGACACACACCCCTCAGTCTTCCATTCTCCAAAACTTGGCTACCTATGGACTTCTACGTGCGTCACACTCTGTTGTATGAAGAAGCTTCACTTATGAGAGTCAAGAGATGCACTAGTTGTCTCTCTGTCTCTAGTTCCACGAGCCCTAGGTATATAGGTTCAACTGTAGATATGTCACCTAGGATTGGATATCTCTCTGACATATGTTCCCTATGTCTGACCTGTTGTGGGATTCTCCAGTAGCCTTCATCTGTTGAAAAGAAGCTTTTATGATGAGTGGTGTATGGTATACTTGTCTTTAAATACAAGGATCCGTATTTACCTTGCAGTAAGATATTTCATTTCTGTAGTATCTATGACCTCTCTAGCCATGTGTATTTGACTGTGTTTACACAGTCAACCCATGACTTCATGCCCTTTGAGAGGGCTTTAAGTTCAAAGCATAGGTGTTGATTATGACCCCCCAACGCCCTGCCATACCACTGCCATACAACAGTGCCACTACTGCACCAATAGAGGTAGTTTGTTATGCAGGTAGTTATGATTATTAGGCTTTAGGGCTGGGTAGGACAAATGATTCATTTTCTCCCCTAGCAGCTTGTATATTATCATTTAGTACTATGAGAGATGAACATCAAGTAGAAGGCATCCAGGTCACTTCCTGCTTCATTGCTCCCAGTCCTTTTTCTCAAGTATATCCTATCTTTAGTCCTCAGGAGAAGGGGGCATGGTGGGAGGTGAGTGTTATTGATGAGAGGGTGGGAATAAGGGGGCTGGGACTGGGGAGGGAGGAGGAAGTTCAGATAGAAGGGAGAGTAGAGATGAATGGATACCAGGAGGTAGGGAAGCCAGAGGGAAATTTGTAGCCCCCCTCCTGAAATGCACATACTGTGTCTGATCATCAGTGCATATGTACACCTGTGGATGCTGTACGGCAATGCACACATTTCCAGACAGGAGAGACCTCCCTTTGAGTGATTGGAGAGCATCATCCAAGAAACTCTGAGAATGACACTGGGCAGTTGACATGAGCTCTTGGTTATTATCCAGAATTAGAAGATGTGACTCCACTTCTTTTTGTTGTTATATCTGCTTCCCAAATGAGACCCTCCCATAGCCTTGTCCCCCCTCGACTGGAGCCCATATACTCTCTAATCCCTGCTACTGTCCCCTGTGTTGTTGGTGCCTTCAGCTGTTCCCCACTGCTTGTCCATCTGCTGAATCTACTCGCCTATCTAGAGATCCATGCTTTAGGAAGATGAGTTCTTCCTCATCTAACAGCAATCAGTTGTCAATATTCCTTTAGATAAGATGGGGTCTGCTGTTCATTTTCCAAGTTTTATGCTGGGTTACTGTCTGGGAGTCTTTTCAGCCACCCTGGCCAACAACTTGAAGGTATCTCCTATCTGGTATTGTTTCCAGTTATGTAGTCTTTAGCTATACATACGGACTCTTAAATAATTATATTGACACCTTTAATCTTTCATTATACTTTCCTTTTGAGTGCTTAAGATCCTTCAGTTGGCCTAGATAAATCAGTTTAGTTTTACTCTTAAGGCCGTTTGAGGATCTGATCCTAGGGGGATCACGTGGGCTTGGGAGGAGCCCCTGGCTCCTTTCTTTTACCAGTTCCATCTATGTGAAGATAAGTCAATGGTCCTGCTCAATCATGGCTGGCTTCACTTGGAAGCATGGAGGTAACATTTCTTCTGTGTTGACCCTCCTCTTTATAGACTAGACACTAGTTCAAGTCCATCTGGTGGGGTCTGAATGGCCTCCTTGATCAAGAGGACAGGTGATTCACCACAGTTGCAGGACATTTTGAGAGATGCTCATAGTTCCCAAGAGCAGAGTTGACCTAGGAGGGCGAGGAGCAAAAACTGTCTTTTATACCCCTTTGACCAAATTAGTATAAGCCTCAAATTATGGCTCTTAAAATTCCAAGGTAACTTCCACCAGTCTGGTACATTTAACTACCATGTACCATGTAGATAAAGCTTGGGAAAAGATCAAATGCTCTTAGATAAACCTTGCCTAGACATGATATTATATTCCTAGATCTAGCTGTATGTATAATTTGTCAGTTGGTTATTGGACTAATATGGTTCCCTCTGATATTTTAAACCTAGGCATTATTTATCTCTCACATTGTCTAATCCTTCCACCATGGTTTCCCCATTTAAGGTGCCCCATTGTTCTCATGTCTCCCTTAATAATACCCTTATCCTATGGTCCCACCTCTCTTGAGCTCTTTCTTTCCCTTTATCTACTAGGTTCCTTGTATAACCTTCCATTGCCCTCCTCTTCTCCTCTTAAAAAAACCTTTTTTTTTTTTGGTCTTTTGAGACAGGGTCTCACTGTAGCCCTAGCTGTCCTGGAACTCACTATGTAGACCAGGCTGGCTTTGGACTCACAGAGATCTGCCTGCCTCTGCCTCTCAAGTGCTGGGATTAACGGCATGCACCACCATTTATCCATATCTCCCTTAATGCCTGTTTCCTACTGTTCTCTTTCAGGTTAATTCTTTTCCTTTACCTCCCTGGTTCCTTTTCATTATCCTGGTTCCTGTAGTTATGTCTGGTTGCATACTTATTTATCAGAGTCTGGTTCTAGGATCCACATATGAGGGAGAACATATGTTGATTTTTTTATGAGTCTGTGTTACTTCACTTAGTATAACAATTTATCATTCCATCCATTTACCTGAAAATTTCATGATTTTATCTTTCTTTACTGCTGAGTAAATCTCCATCATATAAATGAACCACATTTTCATTTTCATTATCCACTTGTCAGTTGAGGGACACTTAGGTTGTTTCTATCTCTTAGCTATTGTGAAAAGAACAGCAAAAATATGGAAGTACAAGTGTCTCTGCAATATGGTGAGTTCTTTGGGTATATGCCAAGGAGTGGTATAACTGAGTAAATGGTAAGTTCATTTGTAGTTTGGTTTTTTTTTTTTTGACATCTTTTTTTAAAAAATTTTATTCCTGTCTTTATTCAACAAATTTTTTAATTTAATAACCACACGATTAGAAGAACCATTTCATTACAGCTTTAACATATTCAGTAACAATTTCCATACAAAGGATACATCCCTTTCAAAAGTGGCTGTAAATTTTTAGGTTCACTGTTGAATTAATATGGTTATACAATATTGAACTCAGTATAAACCCTGTAAGACATAAAATTGAATGTGTTTTTACCCTTTAAAGAAGATCTCCATTTAATTTTAAAATATGCTGTTTCCTACATTTTTAATACTACTAACACTTTGATGTTTGCACATGTCTTTAATTTCTATGTATCTGATTATTACTAGTCACAGTCAGTTACACTCAGATCCTTGACACCTGATTATGGATATAAAGTCATCAGGTAGATTTCAATGGTAGTGTTTATCACCTCTACTAATTAAGATGAAGGAAATTTTTATGCTTCCTCCTTAAATATAACTTTTTAAAAATTTGTTGATTTTTTTGTATGTATATCATATAGAACATACCACACAATCTTATTCATCTATATACCCACTTCCCAAATGGCACCCTCCCATAGCCTCCCCCCTCCCACACACTGGAGCAAAGACCAAACGCTCTTAGATAAACCTTGCCTGGACATGATATTATATTCCTAGATCTAGCTCTATGTAAAATTTGTCAGTAGGTTGTTAGACTAATATGTTTTCCTCTGATATTTAAAATCTACCGAGGCACTATTTATCTGTCTCATCTTCTAAACCTTCCACCACAGTTTCCCCATTTAAGGTGTCCCCATTTTTCCCATTTCTCCCTTAATAACACTCTTCTCCTATGGTCTCCACACTGCTTTTCATAGAGGTTTAACAAGTTTCCAGTCCCACCAGCAATGGATGAGCATTCCCCTCTCCCCATATCCTCTCCAACATTTGGTATCATTTGTTCTCTTGATCTTAGTCATTCTGACTGGGGTAAGATGAAATCTTAATTTTTTTTTTTAATTCTCTAATTACTAGTGATGTTGAACACCTTTTAAGATATTTCTTAGCTGTCTTTATTTCTTCATTTGAAAACTCTCTGTTCAGTTCCTTAATCCATCTTTTAATTAGATTATTTCCTTTCTTGGTTCATTATTTTTTGAGTTTGTTATATATTCTGGATGTTAAATTTCTGTCAGATGTGTTGCTTGTGAAGATTTTCTTCCATTCTGTGGGTTTCCTATTCACTTCTTTGGTTGTGTCTTTTGATGTACAGAAGCTTTTTAGTTTAGTGACCTCCCATTTGTTGATTCTTGACTTTGTTTCCTGAGCAATTGATGTCCAGTTTAGAAAATACTTTCCTACACCCATATCTTTAGGTTATTGCCAATGTTTTCTTCTAACAGTTTCAGAATTCAGATTTCACATTGAGGTCTTTGATTCATTTGGAGTTGACTTTTGTGCAAGGTGAAATATAGGGGGTTAGTTTTATTCTTCTACATGTAGAGATCCAGTTTCACCGGCACCATTTGTTGAACATGCTGCTGTCTTTTCTCCAATAAATGTTCATGCTTCTTTTGCCAAATATCAGGTGGCTTAAATTGCATGTACATCTATTTGGCTTTGCAATTTTGTTCCATTGATCTATGGCTTTATTTTTGAGCCTCCACCATGTTGTTTTTATGACTATAGCTCTGTAATACAGTTAAAAATCTGGTATACTAATCCCTTCAAAATAACTCTTAGTGCTAAGGGCTGCTTTGGGTATCTGAGGTCCTTTGTGCTTACATTTAAACCTTAAGATGTTTTTTCCCAATTCTGTGAAAAATATCTTGGGGATTTTGATTGGCATTGCACTGAATCTATAAATAACTTTTGGTAGGATGGTCATTTTCACAATATTAATTCTTCTAATCCATGAGCATGGAAGGTCCTTCCATCTTCTGATGTCTTCCTAAATCTCTATTTAAAGATTTAAAATTTTTGTTGTAGAGGTCTTTAATGTCTTTGGTCAGGTTTATGCTTAGATATTGTACTTTTTTTGCAGCTATTGTGAAGGGGAGTGTTTCAATGTGCTCTTTCTCTGATTGCTTGTTATTGGTATATAGAAAGACTACAGACTGTTATAGATTAATTTTGTAACCTGCCATTTTACTGAACATTGTAATAACTCCTAGTTTTTTGGTAGTTTTTTTTTTTTTTTGCATTTCTTAGGTATAATATCATATCCACTGCAAAAAGGGATAATTTGATCTCTTCTCTAATTATTACTCTTTTAATTTCCTTGTCTTGTCTTACTGCTCTTGCAATAGTTTCAAGCACTATGTTAAAAAGGAGTAGAGATAGTAAACAGCCTTTTCTGGTTCCTGATTTCAATGGGAATGCTTCCAGATTTCTCCATTTAGAATGATGTTGGCTGTGGGTTTGTTATATATGGCTTTAATTATGTTGTGGTATGTTCCCTATAGGCCAATTCCATGTAGGACTTTGAAAATAAATAAATGTTCAATTTTGTCAAAGGCCTTCTCTGCATCTTTTGAGATGATCATGTAGTTCTTGTCTTTGAGCCCATTTATATGATGTATGATGTTTATTGACTTACGTATAATGAACCATCCCTGCATGTCTGGAAGAAAGCTGACTTTAACATGGTGGATGATCTTTTTGATGTGTTTCTGTATGCAGTTTGCAAGTATTTTATTGAGAATTTTTGCATCTATGTTCATTAAGGATATGAGTCTCTAGTTTTCTTTTTTGCTTGTATCTTTACCGGGCTTTGGTATTAGAGTGATGCTGACCTCATAGAAGGAATTTGGAAGTTCACCCTCCATTTCTGTCTTTTTGAATAAATTAAGTATTATTAAATGTAGATCTTCTTTAGCTAGAATTCAGAATTCTGCTGTAAATCCATCTGGTCCTGGGCTTTTTTCAGTCGGGAGGTTTTGTATTACTTTTTCAATTTCTTTTTTTGATATGGGTCTATTTAAGCTGTTAATCTCTTCTTGGTTTAGTTTTGGTGGTTCCCATGCCTTTAGATAAGCATCCATTTCTTTTAGGTTTTCGAATTTGGTAGCATATAGGTTTTTAAAGTATTCCCTTATAATGTTCTGTATCTTTCTGGTGTCTGTTGCTTTTGATGTGTGTCTGTATGTGGTTTGCAAGTATTTTATTGAGAATTTTTGCATCTATGTTCATTAAGGATATGGGTCTATAGTTTTCTTTTTTGGTTGTATCTTTACCAGGCTTTGGTATGAGAGTGATGCTGGCTTCATAGAAGGAGTTTGGAAGTTTTCCTTCCATTTCTATTTTTTTGAATAAATTAAGTAGTATTGGATGCAGATCTTCTTTAAATGTCTGCTAGAATTCTGTTGTAAATCCATCTGGTCCTGGGCTTTTTTCAGTCAGGAGGTTTTATATTACTGTTTCAATTTCCTTTTTTGTTATGGGTCTGTTTAAGCTGTTTATCTCTTCTTCGTTTAGTTTTGGTGGATCCCATGCTTTTGGATACTCATCCATTTTTTTAGGTTTTCAAATTTAGTAGCATATGCATATTTAAAGTATTCCCTTATAATGCTCTGTATCTTTTTATGTCTTTTGTGATGTTTCCCCTGTCATCTCTGATTTTGTTAATTTGGAGATGCTATTTCTTTCTTTTGGTTAACTGTGCTAGCAGTAGATCTATCTTGTTTATCTTTCAAAGAACCAGCTCTTGGATGTGATGATTCTTTGCATTGTTTGTTACTATTTCATTAACTTCTGCTCTGATTTTTGTTATTTCTTCTTTTCTGCTGAATTTGAGGTTCATTTGTAGTTGCTTTTCAAGTGTCTTGAATTGCAATGTTAAGTCATTTATTTGTGTTCTTTCCGATTTTTTAATGTAGGCACTTAGCGCTATTAAATTCCCTTTAAGGACTGCTTTCAACATGTCCCAGAGGTTATATTGTATTGTGTTGTTCTTTTCATTTAGTTCCAGGAATATTTTTATTTCTTTCTTGATTTCTCCTTTGACCCATTCATCATTCAAGAGTGTGTTGCTTAATCTCCATTTGTTCATGTAGTTAATAGGGTTTCTTTCGGTGTTGCTTTTAAGCTGTTTTGCATTGTGGTTTGATAGAATGCATGGAATTTTTTCAAACTTTTTGTATTTGTTGAGGTTTGTTTTGTGCCTCAGTATATGGTTGATTGTGGAGAAAGTTCCATGGGGCACTGAATAGATGCTATATTTGTTGGTGGTTGGATAGAATATTGGGTGGATGTCTGTTAGGCCCATTTGACATATGGTGTTGTTTAATTCAGATGTTTCTCTGGTAGTTCTTGGTCCCATTGACCTATCTAATGGAGACAATAGGGTATTGAAGCCCCCACTATTAATCAGTTGGGATTAATCTGGGGCATAAAAGTACTGTAGAACTGTTTTTATGTACTTGGGTGCACCAGAGTTTGGTGAATATATGTTCATGATAGTAATATCTTCTTGATTTACTGTTCCTTTGATCAAAATGAAGTGGCCATCTTTATCTCATGATTAGTTTTAAAGTTTATTTTATCAGATATTAGAATTGCAATGCCTGCTTTTTTCTTAGTACCATTTACTTGGTATATTTTTTTCTACCCTTTCACCTTAAGGCAGTGTCTGTCCTTGAAAATGAGATGAGTTTCTGCAGACAACAAAAAGATGGGTTTTGTTTCTTAATCCATTCCACTAGTGTGTGTCTTTTGACTGGGGAGTTCAGTTTGCTGATAATTAAAGTTATTAATGAAAGTTATGTATTGAATCCTGCCATTTTTATTTCTGTTCACATTCTTGATGTATTGTGCATTTCCACAGTTATTTCTTCATTGAATTTCTTTCCATAACCCCTTGGGTATAGTTGTTCCTTTCTTCAGCTCTTTGTATTGCTTCAAGAGCTCTCTGAAGGGCTGCTTTTGTGGACATGAATTCTTTCAGCCTATTTATGTCATGGAAGATTTTTCTTTCCCCTTTGACTATAGTGGACATTTTGGCTAGGTAAAGAAATCTGGTTGGCATCTGTGGTCATTTAGAATTGGGAATACTCTGGTCCAGGCTCTTCTGGATTTCATAGTTTGCATTGAAAAGTCAACTGTAATCCTGATGGGTTTTCCTTTATATGTGGCTTGTTTTTCTTTTGTAGTTTTCAAAATTCTCTATTTGTTCTGTACGTTTAGTGTTTTTACTATGATGTGCCATGGAGAGTTTCTTCTCTGGTCCTGTCTGTTTGGTGTTCTATATTCTTCTTGTATTTGTATGGGCATGTCTTTCTTTCACTTTGGGAAATTTTTTTCTACAGTGCTGTTGAAGATCTGTTCCATACAGTTATCATGAGATTCTTCTCCTTCCTGTATGCCTATGATTCATAAGCTTGGTCTTTTTATGGTGTCACAAAATTCTTTTATATTCCACTCTGGTGCTTTCTTAAATTTTTTGTAATCTTTGCTTGAGTGGTCTAATTCGTTCACTTTATCTTCCACTTTCATATTCTGTTTTCCATTTCATTCATCCTATTGGTGAAGCTTTCTCCTGTTGTTTCTAATTGGCTTACTGAGTGTTTCTCTTCCTTCATTTCAGCCTGAGTATTCATCAATATTTCTGACTCTTTTCTGAATTCATTCAGAAGTTTATCCTTATTTTCCTTCAGTTATTTGATATCTTTGTTTGTGTGTTCTTTAAATTCACTGAATTCTTTTATCATGTTTATAATTGTTCTTTTGAGTACCATGTCCTGTGTTATCTCTAGGGGGTTTCTCATTGTACTCCTCTGGAGGACTATTGGTACTTTGTGGGGATATGTTATTTGGTTTTCCATGTTATTATTTTTTCTCTGTGACTTTAACATGTGACTTTAACGTGAATTTCTTTTGTAGTTTGTGATTCTTACTTATGAATCAAGCTTTCCTTTGTTGAGTTTAGGTCTGCTTCCTTTTGTAAATTTTATGTGTCGTTGTGGTTTATTTGTTGGGCATGAAAAGCTTGTTGGTCTAGGCTTCAGGTTCTCTCTTTTAATTTTATAATGGAGTGTCCAAATTGCCTTCATCTTCAGGAGTTTCCACAGAGGCCCAAGTCAGATGAGGCTAATATGCTCTCAGTCTCCCCGCCCCCCACGTAATGCAAAGGGAGGTGGAGAAGGAAAAATGCCTGGAGGGCTCCTGGAGACTTCTGGGAGGAACTGAGTTGGGCTGGATGCAAAGGATCAGGAATCAGTGAGGATTCTAGGCTAAGAGGTTCGTCCAGGCATCAGGTATGCCCAGAGAAGAACTAGTCCAGTACCCAGGCTAGGAGGAGCGACGAGGTGAGGGGTGATGGGAGGGTGAATGAGGCTGTTGGAGTCAAGGCTCGGTGAGTGCCATTGGACTTACCCAGGAAAGATGCCGGCACCTGGACCCCCGAGGCTGTGGAGCCCACTCCAATTTTATAATTCTTATCAAAAGAGAAATTACCTTTCTTTTTAGGCTACCATTTCTAGAAATTCGTTCTCTTTGATTTTTTTTTAACTGTAAATGGTTATCATAGGTTGTGTGAAAATCCAAATATCAACCTCTTTAAGAAATTGCCTTCCTAATTTTTCTCTTTCCCAGTAATATATTAATAGTGTCCATGATTTAATTATTTTACAATAATAAAAGGGTTAGGAATGGGAAATATTTTTCTCCTTTATAAAATTCTTCATAAGTCTTTGAATCTTCCCAATGTCTATTAAACCATATAAGTTTTTCAGGTCTTATACGTTTTAAAATATTTATCCTAAATTTAACAGTTATTTTTTTTGTCACATTACCTGGCTTTCTGCCAAAAAATATTTTTACCTGCTTTTAGAATTTTAAAGCATCTGGAGTAGCAATATATAACGTTATAGTTAAAATCACACTTCACATTTTAAAAATGCAAAAAACTCTCTTGAATACTCTTTGTTTATTTTGTTACTATTATTTTTTGGAGCAATGGGATTTTGTTGGTGTTGTTTCTGCTTGCTTATTTATTTATTTAATTTCTTTATTTCTCTCTATGCAACTGAAAGTCACCATTCCCTTCAGCCTTGCCAGTGCTTTTATTAATGGTTTGTGCCATCATGCTTAGCACCTTTTCATATTTATATATTAAATTCCTTCACCTATGGTAAGCTTAATATTTTTAGCTATATTTTAAAAATATTTTTATTGATTCCTGGGAGTGTATGGCAATGTATTTTGATCATATTCAGATGCCCTCCCCCATTTCTTTACCCAACCTACTGCCCTCCCCTAACTTCATGTCCTCTGTTACTGCATTTCACTTTTAAGGTCCATCCAGACTAATTTGTGTTCCCCAAAGGTCTAAGGTAAAGGACATTCTTTTGGAGCCTGGTTAATCTACCCAACATCACAGCCTTAAAAAAACAAACAAAACAAAACAAAAACACCTGATAATCTTTCTCACCTTACAGTTATCAATTGCCAATAGACTCTCAGCTAGGATTTGGGCTTCTTCCCTACCTTCCTATCCATTCTGGGTTTTTGTATGCCTGGTGCATGCACAGGTCTTATGCATGCTATAACAAGTGCTGTTTGTTCATATGTGTTACTGCCATGTTGTGTCCATATAACATGGTTTCCCTGTATTCATTTAGTACCTCTAGCTCTTGCAGTCTTTCTTCCTCCTCTTCCACAATGATACCTGAGCCTTGGGAAGACAGGGTGTGATGCAGGTGCATCATTTAGAGCAGAGCACTAACTATCTCTAATAATCTGCACGTTGACCAATTATGTGACTCTGTGTTTATTGTCATCTGCTGCAAGGAGCTTCTCTGGTAACTGGTGAGAGATGTACAAATCTATGGCCATAACAGCAATTCATTACAAGCCATTTTACTACTAAATTTGGTTAACAAAAATAATAGTAACAGGTTTCCCTCTATTTCCTGGACTTGTCACATGTTCTTAGGCCTGATAACAGTGCCAGGTAAGGGCTCCATCTTCTGAAGTAAACTTTAAATCCCTTCAGAAGTTGTTGCATAAATGGCATGGACTCAGTTTCCTTTTTTATTATTCTCTGAACAATACAATTTAGCAATCATCCCCCTAGAATTTATGTCACACTTATAAGTAACTTTGAACTGATTAGTTGTGATGATGCGGATAATAATATACCATTTTATGTAAGGTGTATAAACTTCAGTGCATTTTGTTATACAAAGAAAGTCTTGAAACAATCTCCAGTGGTAAGCAGGAGACCCAGTATTTGATTTGCCCTTGTTGATGATAAATTCAACTGCCTATGGAAGTTCCTATTATCACTTCTTCAATTTGCATTTTAGATTTAGATATTCCCTACTTAAAAAGGAAAATCAATCAAAATCCCTTGACATATTATTCTCCAATATCATCTAAGCTCCATCAGACAGTGTAAATATTTTTTTTTTCTGGCTTGGTGTTTATGAAACAATTTTATTTTACACACTGAGAAATTATTTGAATGCTTATCATGCAATATACATAGCATGCAATCCTTCAGTTTTCCTGTATTTTGCCAAATACTACATTTGACCAGTGTGCCAAAGTGCTCTGTGACTGATGAACCATATTATATTTCTGGTTAAATCTGAGTCAGCAGTCAAAGACCACCAGAGAATAAGAATTAACATGACATAATGCTGAGCACAGTGACCTCTAAGACAAAGATCTGGAAAGCAAAATTTTATCTGTGAAATCCATTAATTTCATAGAATTCACAAATCAATCAATCCCATTATAGTCTTTAGTTAGTACATATTATAAAAATTATATACATGTATATAATATTTAAGTATTAAAGTATATGAATTAAACTATAGTACATTTTAACAGAATTTAAGCAAGGTTGTGCAACAGTGACTACAAATTATCTTTTAAAAAAATTGTTCTGCTCACATTGAGTTATTAATAATATGACATAATAATCAGTCTTTAAAAATCCAATTTTAGTTTTAATCTAGATGCTCACTGCCATTTTTTCCATTCTAATTTAAAACTGTTTTCTACTGAAAAATTATTAAGTTCATTTGTAGTTTTGGATTGAATTTCTTATTATTTTATTCTGAAAAAATAGAATTGAAAATTCACTTAAGAACTCCTGTAGAAAATCCAATGGTGAATAAACATTGAAATTTCAAATTATTTAAAATGAATTTTTAACAAAACCAGTTCAACATTAAAAACATAACACTTATAAAAGACCTGCTGCTACTGTTTAGCTTAAATAAAATATATTTTTATTGAAATGACTTTGCACTAATACAGTAAAAGATTTGCCCAGTATTTATACTAAAAAATCTCTGTATTTGAAATATATTCCTTGCCATATCTTGTGGGGACCTAAAAGCTCCACCTTACAGAAGTCTGAGAGGAAGTTACTGGGGTTACTGGGGTGCCGCTTGGCTTGCTTTGAAAGTCTGAAGAATACTTCCGCACTGCTGAGGAGTGCATGATCAGTGCATGATCATCCTTAAGATACACTCTCAAGGGGGAGGGGGGATTTCTAGGTGCCTTTATAAGCTCTGTAACACCTGCAATAAATGAGTCCCTGCTTGACTAGGCTCCCCGTTGCGCCCGAGTGTTCCCGGTATTGGGGGTGGTGTGTGCTGGCAAATGCCATGCTTACTCATCCCTAATCGCCCCTGGTTCGAACCCCCCCCCCCCGCAACTGGTGCCCAGTGTGGTGCTCAAAGGGAGGTGAAAAGAAGAAAAGAAGGAAGAAAGAAAGAAGAGAAAAGGATTGGGGCCAATCAAGATGTTGGGGGTAAGCAAGACCCAAAATATGGGTAACAAAATCAATAAGCTTGAGGACCGGGTGCTTAAAGCGCTGAGATATATGCTTAAAAGCAGGGGATTGGATTTGTCAGATCCCGTAGCTCAAAAGGTTTGGGCAGAGGAGATTCATTTGGCTCCCTGGCTACTTGGGGCTAATGTTTTTATGGGGATACATGGGAATCATGGGAAGAATTTGAGGTAGAATGCAGAAATGCAACAGAAGTGAAACCAAAAGTGGCCAAAGTAAAAGTAACAAGTGGCACCTCAGGCGTGCCCTGGCCAGCTTCAGAACCCCCGGGACCCATGAAAACAGAACCCATGGGTGCCTTTTTCAGATGGGCGGGGCAGAACGGAGCGCACCCCACCCGCCTTAAACTAAGGCATGCGAAAGTCAAGGGTTTGCATGAAAGCCGGGTGTGGTACTGTGCCCCCCCACACCCCACACCCCCGCCTAGATGGTGAGTGGCAGCGATGGCCACAGGACATATTTTAAAAAACAACAACAATAAAAGGCTGTTGGCTATGCACTGGGAAGGCCGGGTTCGGGGAAGGTGGAGGGGGATCCACCCCACCCGGGAGTGTTACAGCCCTGCAGGCAGCAGCATTTGCCAAATCCCAGGCTGAGGGAGTTCTTAGTGAAAGCCTACAATGTTTTCACTGACTGGGGCAGTTGTGGAGAAACCAAAAAGCAGCTCAATTCAAGGAACTCATGGCCATTGCTTTCTGACAGTATTCAGACTGGTAGACTCCTTAAAGAGAGAGAAGCCCCTATTTTCTTACAGCACCTTAGGGGGCACCAAGGAATACCTGGGCTTCTATCCCAAGGCAATGCAGAGGCAGACAAGATGGCTTATTGTGTACAGGTACTGCCTCTGCAACAACCAGGGGTAAACCTCAGGGGACTCAAGCCCAATTCCTTATGGCAAATGAATGTCACACACTATGCTCCTTTTGGAAAGCTTAAGTATATTTTTGTGTCTATCGACACATTCTCACACACCTGTTGGGCTACCGCTCATATAGGAGAGAAGTCTAAACATGCTCAGTCATTTTCTCCAGTGCTTTGCTATGCTGGGACTGCCCCAATGAAATAAAACTGATAATGGACCATGTTTTTTGAGTAAAAATTTACAAGATTTCTTTTCACTTTGGGGAATTCAACACAATACAGGAATTCCCTACAATCCCCAAGGTCAAGCCATTGTAGAATGCTAGCATCAAAACCTAAAAATTCAATTACAAAAACAAAAAGAGTGAATAAGCCCCCACCAAAAGTTGGGTATGGCCTTATTCACTATTAATGTTCTTAATTTTCAAAAAAATCAATTTGAATCCCGGTTTCAGAAGCATTGGGGATGACAGGAGCAGAGACCTGAGGTACATGTAAGATGGAAGGACCCCATTACGGGGCAATGGAAAGGCCCAGATCCATTGCTAACCATGGGTCAAACCTTTGGGTGTGTCTACCCTACCCTACAGGAGATTCAAACCCCATATTGGTGCCTGCAAAAAACCTTAACTGGGTAGGCCAAGATCCGACTGACTAGCATGATGGTCCATGGACAATAGCTCATGAGACAAAATTCCTCTCTTTATTTATATCCATCTAAGGTGAAGGACCCAGTTCCTTGGCTTCATTGTCAGTCAGCCTCTTTGACAACTGGCTTATAGGCTAAAAGATGCATGGTCTCAGAAGTATTTCAACTTATCCTATGCCATGACTTGCTTTGTTTCTCTTGATAATACTTATCTTTAAGTGTCTTTCCCAGATAATTCGGCAACAGAGGACCCTTGGAACTGCTAAGGCCCACCTCCTCATGATTACAGACTCCCCCAGGACTCCCTCTGGTTACCCACACTTGGCTAACCGAGTTAGGCAGAGACTAAGACTGTCATGGGATGGCATTACCCATGTGGCTGCCCTTAATCATGATGCATTTTTAGCCAAGGATGGGTAAGATGTCCCATGACAAGTACTCCTAAGACAGGACATGCACATGCCCAGGTGCATGATCCAATGATGGGCAAGGCTTGATCAGAGGTGACACAACCTAAGACAGGCAAAAATGCATAAGATCAGAGGAAGGAGATAGCCACCTACCCTCAGGGAGCTGTCTATGAGGTGGGTAACCTGTGAAATAAAGTCAGTCCATCCTTAAAATAAAAATAAAAGGGGGAGATGTGGGGCACTAAAGGCCCCACCTTGCAGAAGTCTGAGAGGAAGTTACTGGGGCACGGCCTGACCTGCTTTGAAAGTCTGAAGAATACTTCCGCACTGCTTAGGAGTGCATGATCAGTGCTTGACCATCCTTAAGATATACCCTTAGCGAGAGAGGGGGCATTTCCAGGTACCTTTATAAGCTCTGTAACACTAGCAATAAATGAGTCCCTGCTTGACTAGGCTCCCCATTGCACCTGAGTGTTCCCAGTATTGGGGGAGGCATTGTCTGGTGAATGGCATGCTTACTCATCCCCAATCATCACTGCCCGGGGGGTCGCTGGCTTGAACCCCTGGCAATATCTAATAACCAGAACACATGTTTTAAATGTTATACAATTTTTTTTTTTTTAAGCTTGGAAGAATTTATATGATAGTTTTAGAGGTGGAAAAAAACCATGGCTCAGATTTCAAAGCACCTCCTTTAGGCAATTAAAGTTCTATACAGAGCATGAAAAACACCTTGGCTGTTTTGAAATTATGGCAAAAAACAAGATATTATTTCATAAACAAGATATTATTTCATATCCTAGATTGTGTTTAATATGATAACAAAACAGGAATTTTCCAGCGTCAAGAATACATACTCTGGGCATAATAGAAACACTCTGTACTTTACAATGGTTATCAACCTGTTTTGCTGCTTGATTTTCTTTTGTTTCTGCTTTATTTTTTATTTGTTTATTTCTTTGTTTGTTTTTGTTCCAAGGTCGCCTATACCCCAGGCTGGTCTCCAAATTGCTATGTATTCCAGAATAATATTGAACACCTGATCTTCCTGTCTCAACCTCCCAAGTGCCAGTATTGCAAGCCAGTGCCATCAAGATGACTACTGTTTGATTTTACTACTATTGGTTGTTAATGCATATGATTCTTTTCAAATGAAATTTTTCACTCTCAAGTACAACATGATGCAGATAATGAGAACTCACCTGAGTCTCATTTCAGTTTTCAAAAAGTTTTATTTATATATGATAGACATCTGGAAAACTGCTGTAAATAAAGACATTCTCAGTGGATGGAAAACTAAACTTCTAAGGTTACATTCATTTAAAAAAAAAAACACAAATATCTAAGTCAACTTCTAATTACAGTGGACTTCTTACTTATCATCTATACTACAGTTCTGTTAAAGAGCATAGAGAGGTGCTACTTGCCATTACACTGACAGACGAGGAATCTAATGGCTTAGTGTAAGGAAAGATGGTTGCCTGCCATTATATCCTTTACTTAATAGATGTTTGTTTTGATTTACGCTATTATACTTTCATTTAAGAACATGGTTTTATAAGTGTATATAATGCTTCTAAAGAGGTGTCATTATGTTAGACCAAGAAGCACTAGGGAATAACTTAGACTAACAACAAGGTACTCCATGATCAGACATAAATACAGGCTGGCTGTTCATTATACCTTGATATCCAAATATTTATCCTTCAAATGGAGAGTCATTTTATTCTCCCAAAGGGCCAAGCGCTCCAACAGATGATAATATTGGATAGAGTAAAGCTAACTTGGGATACACTAGTTTCCTCAGTTGATGTAGTTAGAGGCCATATCTACCATTAGATTCAAGTGTCCTGCTCCCCTGGTTTGCTTCTTTGGAATGGAAGATCTTCTAGAAGCTTTACTAGTAAACCATGAGTCAATAAAAAACATGAACTTCCAGGCTTCTGAACAATATGACTGAAAGCAATCCGTAAGACAAATAGCTTAAGAGTCTTCACTATTCTTCCCTTTTATGATCATGTTAAGATAGAAGAGAGGAGAGCTGAGCAATCACTGCAAGCATGGAAGGGGCAGTCTTTTTCTCATGTATTTTATATTCAGTACGAATAAATACCACACATTAGATAAATTATATATTTCAATTTTTCTATGATCTTCTGAGAGTCAGATGGTGTTATTAGGAGGTGATAGTTAACCACAAACATTCATGATTGTCAATAAGTTAAAAATTCATCTACTAATGGACATTCAATCATTATGTTCAAATTTTATTTATTGGAAAGCTCACTTGTGAATCTAAGTGTCCAGGTATTCCTGACTGCATGATCAGTAGAATAACAGTCACATCTGTCAGTGCAAGCCCAAATTCAAATGATGAAAGCTTGTGCTAATAGATTTCCTTGACAGTATATATTAGCCTTCCTCTCATCTCAGAGGTGTCTACTATTGAAATCTTGGGAACTTTATTTTCAGAATAATGCAGTTCTACATATTCAGTCATCCTGAGGATTTGCCTAAGGAGCCACATGAACCCCAAGTACCATTACTCCTATAGACAAGGGAGAAGAATTTTTCAAAACACTAATTTTATGTTTTATATTTTGGTTTAGATAAGTGACATTTAAATATCTACTTTTCCATTTAGGAATGTTACTGTTGGTTTCTTTCATCAAATATGTGCTATGAAACATCCTGCAAGAAAAGGAAATGTAGTTAATACTATATGAAATCATCAAAATCCACCCTACAATAAGAAAGAAACAATCTATAGGTTATAGTAATAAACGTGACTCATAACTGAATTTAGTGTAATTGCTTGTTACAAGCACAAAGGGGTCAATTCCACTCTTTTACTTATAAGAAAATATTTAAATATAGAATATTTCGTTTTAAAACAATTTATAAGAGCAATGGTAGACATTCCTTCCATGAAGGTCATAAGTTTGTTACCAAACACATTGTTTATTTTTTAAGTTTATATATTCAAAGAATGTATGTAAGACCCATCATAAAAATGGATATTATAAGCACTATCAACATGAATGCATGGATATATATCTGAAGTTATCTGACATATAATCGAAGCAACAGAAACTGGATTTTTAGCTAAACACTCAGCACTGAGTGGTATATTTTTGCATTACCTTGAAATTAGCTACAATAAAATTACATTTTTTAGCAATGGAAATGTGTAATGAATAAATCCCTTTTTAACAGAGATGGGCCAGGGACAGGAAAACATAGTTTGAATTTGGAAGATCACAGATTAAGTTCCAGTAGAGCAACATGACATCTTTTAACTCTAACAACTTATTTAAGCTCCATGAATGCATTCATTTCTTTGTAAGAGAGGGATGCACTGTGTTTTTCCATCTATTTGTTCAGCCTCCATACTTTCACTCTAACCATAATGTTCTTGGCCTCTGAACAATGACATAATGGAATGAACCAGTCAAGACACGAATCTATAAACTCGATCTCCTGCCTTGCAGCTAGGTCCAGAGAAGAGGAAGTAGCAACATAAGTGTAACAGGAGTTAGTGTTGATTTCCTCAACTTTCTGTATCATGATGAAACCTAATGGCACTGACTTGTCTCAAAATTTCTGGGTGCTGTGTACATTCAGTTCTATATGTGACAATGACTTGAATTTCTTCTAACTTCTGTTCAATGTAGTCCTAATTATGGAATTAATTCCTGTATTAAATTACCATCAGTTTACTCTGTGAACATCAGGTTATCAGGTGAACATGAATACATATGAAGAATAAACAAATAGCTAGTAGCATATGTTGGTTGTGTATATTTATTGTTATAGGTACCAAAGTAGGTAAAATATTTTAAATGACACATATCAGCTGAAGTAACATGGGTCATATGCCTTGGAGGCCAATCTGAAATGCTTACCTGACTGTACTGTGTCAGCACTATGAGCAGAGTCCTCCTGATATGAGGGAACATTCTAATTTCAGCATTTCAGGCTCCTATTTCTGTCCAGCTCCATGTTTCCTCAAAACCAGCTATTTTGAGCAGTGTTATTAAGCCACATGAAGGTAATTCATCCACTCCTTTATTTTAGAATGGGTCTTCTTCCCAACACTTAAGCTTTAAAGTCACTTGTCTAAAATTTAGCAAATATGTAAATTTTACCAGGTGTCTGTCAGGAAAGTGAGAGTTTCAATGTTGTTAGCAAAAGAGAGAATGACATTGCTGACAAGATGACAATGCCTCAGTTGCTGGATATCAAAGGTGACAAGAATTTGAAAATGCCTATGAATTCTTGACATTTCCCTACAGGGCAAAGAAAGAATAGATCACACATGGCAGAGGTGGTAGTCTATTCAAAGACACGATGCTTATGCATGTTCTATTCCTTTTAGACCGTGTGAGTAGGGCTCAGTTGAAAGTGTCACATATTTACTTTAAACACTTGACTAAAGAGAGGAGACTCAATTTCCTTCAATCTGTCTGCACTATGGCACAAAGTAGAAAGATTTATCTAAGGAAAATTCTAGAATTAATGAGTTTATTCATATTTCAATTCAAACATTATGAAGGTCCAAAACTACATTTGTAGCTATATTATGCAAGAAGTTGAAGAGAGAATGAATGCAGATACATGTATTTTTCCAATTCTTTGTATTTTATACAAGTTGGTTTATTTATTTATAAAATGAGAAATGTTTGCAGGTATTAACTATTCCAGTTGTAACTCTTAAACCTTCAGGGTTTTTAAAAAGTTGCATGAGTATACCTTAAATATAAAATAGCTTTTCTTCAGAATGTAATTGTAACAACAGTGTAAAAGCTTTTGAAATTATGCATTTAAATAAAAGATATTTTAAAAAGTTAAACAATTACAGCAGTAATCTATGATAAACTAAGAATGGAGGAAAAGTTATGAAAATAATACACATAAAAACATATATTAGCATGTAAGCAAAGACATCAACAAGTGAAACAATGTGAAGCACTGGTGGTATTCTCATGAAATTTAATTAGTGTCAAGATTGCTGTTTCAGTACTCATAGATATTTAGACAATATAATTAATATGAATTGCAAATGTAGTAGCTTTGATTGAAAGGTCATGAAGGCCACTAAATTATTTGCTGTTTTGTTTGGTAAACAAGACCAAAAAAGACTATGTGGATGGGTATTAAGTTGTAGT
>NW_008332663.1:1515236-1569220 GCF_000622305.1 Nannospalax galili | reverse complement strand
TATCATCAAAAGCTACCAAGCATATAAAAATTTTGTGTGTACATATGTGTGTATTCCACATGTGTTTGGTATGTCTATGCACATGAGGGTACAGCTGTGCATGTCCAAGTGTAGGTATGTAGACCAGAGAAAGACATTTTTTTTTTTTTTTTTTTTTTGCTCTCTCCTTAATAGACTTGAAACAAGGTCTTTCCCTGAAGCAGCAGGTGACTGGTTCAGTTAGTCTGACTCATCAAGGAGCTAGCTCTGGGGATCCACGTGTTTCTGTTCCCAAACCTGGGATTTAGGCATACATAGTCATGCCAGCTATTTAAGTTCCTACAGATTCTCATGTTTGCAGAGCAAGTGTTCTTTCTCAGCACTGAGTAAAGCTTTTATAACATTTGAACCTCTTTCATTGTTAGAATAGTTAAGTTAAATATGTTTATGGAAACAAAATATCAGAATGAGGACAAAATGAGTTCCCTAATGTTGGACTGAGACAGCAGTTCTAACTCTTGGGGAATAAAAGAAATTGCAAAGTTGAATTTGGTTATACAGAATTTTTTAAAACTTAAGAAAAAAATGAAAAAAATTGAAAATTAGGTTATAATATTCATTGGTAACAAATAGCATGAATTTAAATCTAATAAAAGTTAATCATTCAATCATTAATTTACTCAACAAATGTCTTAGAAAGGTAAACACTCCCAGTTGATAACTGAGAGCAAAATTATAATCAAATAAACATAAGGAGGAATCTTCACAGTAAATCATTTCGCCAAGGAGCAACCGAGAGTAGACACGTTTCCCCAGCAAATAAGAAAAAAAAAAAATACAGCAAAAAAAGTTTAAATCTCTCTTGTTAGAATACCATTAAATAACACAAAGAACATTATTATACTTTGCAATTTTGGAAAATTATAGGGTATGAATTTTGGAATGATATTTTTCAGTTATATAAATTCACTTAGCTTTTTAAGAAGCATCTATTTTTAATTAACACTGAAAAATATATCTTAATATTTATTTTAAAATGCAGAAACAATTTCTCCAATTACTTTATCAAAACTTTTACATTTTTAGTAATTTAGGCATACGTTTTTATTGAATATTAATTTAACTATAAATCTGCTGAAATACTTGTACGCTTAGAAGTGGAATTTTTATAGTTTCATATATATGTATATATAGACACCATTTTGCATCATTATTTTAGTAATTTTTAATTGTCATACTAGTTGATGGACACTTTGTTCATATTTTGTCCATATTTGCTCTTCATTATTCACTCTTGTTCCCCCATCTCCTGTTGGCCATCTTCCTTCTCACAAATTGTTCAATATTTATGTTCAAAAGGTCACAAATGGCCAAAACACAGAGAATAAGAGTCTGCATTGTAGGTCTTTGGACAGGAATCCTACATTGAGGTCCACCCACTCTAGTTTCAGGGACAATTGTGGAAGAGGAGACAGAAAGGTTGTAAGAGCCAGGGAGGAGGTGCATGACCATATGGAAATGGTCCTACAGGCCACTGGGACCCCTCTCATACAAACCTCAGCAATGATGTTAGCATGCACAAAACCCATGCAAACTTAGGCAGACAAAAACCCAACACAGAGCTGTGGAAATGAACAGCAATAATTGAATAATTCTTAGCTGAAGAGTTATTGGCCAGTGATTACTGTTGGGTGAGGAAGATCTGATCTTATTGAAGGGAGAGGGTCTAGGTATGGTGACTAAATCCTGGTAGATGAACTTACACTGAAGGACATATGGAGATGCTAACTTTACATAATATGCCTTAACACAAATGACAGAATGTATGAACTCTGGTGGTGTTTGGGGGGTGGCTATGGGAGGGTGCCAAAGGGAAGGGAGAAAGGGGGTATAAAGGTGATTTTCTGTATGAAACACACAAAAATTCAGAAAAAAAAACTACTAGTTTTGGCCTTTTGTGTGCATACCCTGTTATATAAAGAAGCTTTACTGGTGAGAATTGAGGGGTGCATTAGTTTTCTCTCTACCCCTTGTTCACTATATTCTGTGAGCCTTAGTTGTCGAGCTTCAACTGTAGATGTGTAACCTAGTCCTAGGCATCTCTTAGGCATATGTTCTCTGTGTATGACAAGTTGTTCAATCCATTAATATATTATTTTAAACATTCCTCCATTATAACACCTTGTTCTGATTAGAAACTTTTCATTTTTAAAAATAGTTCATTCAATAGATAGCTTTTAGGTTTTAACTTATTCAGACAATCATCCCTATGTTTCCTGGATAATATATTTGTTCCCTCTGTAAGAACAAAAGCATTAAAGCATTTTATATTGGATTCAAACTTGCTTTCACAGAAATCTTTCAGCCCATCTGGAACTGATATTTCGTGTTGCAGGTTTCCTTGCAGGTCCAGCCCATGGGGGACTGTAGTGAATGAGGGTTCTGGCTGAGGTGGGGGTGAGTGGCGTGGAGTCAACACACAGACACCGGGAGTCGGGTGGAAGCAGGCACTAGGCTAGGTGCTGCAGACTCATTTATTGCTGGAAAGGGCAGGCCTTATATATCTCTCCCCCTGCCCCCAGTGTCCCATAAGCTTGTATGTCATTCCCTGATAGATCACCTCATCCAGGCTGCTCGTGTCATCAGTTTCTAGGTCCAGGAGCAGATTAGGTTGGCTCTCTTGCAGAAGTGCGGGCTGCGGTCTCAAGGCAGAAGCTGTGTTCTCTAATGCAGCCTGTGCTTAGGCCTGGCACTTCCTCTCCTACAAGTTCATTTATCAAAATTGGTGAAGTTGCAACTTTCAAATGACTTTCCCCAGTGGGAAAGTACCCAGCACCCTGTTTGCATAGATCACTTTTTCCCAGGAGAAATATGATGTTATTTCCATATATATCAAGTTTCTATTTGAGACCTGTTCTAGTTTGTTTCTCCATTGCTGTGCCAAAACACTCTGACCAATAATACCAATTTGGGGAGGAAAGGGTTTATTCAACTTACATCTCCCATCCACAGTTCATCAGGGAGCCCAAGGTAGAAACTCAGGGCAGGAACCTGGAGGCAGGAACTGAAGTACAGCCATAGAGGAAAGCTGCTTACTGGATTGCTATTGGACACCTGCTCAGCCTGATTCCTTATGCAACACAGGCCCACCTGCCTAAGGGTGGTACCACCCACAGAGGACTGGCTTCTCCCACATCACTCATCAAGAAGATGCCCCTTAGACACAGCCACAGGCCAGTCCAATAGAGGCAATTCCCCAACTGAGGCTTCCTCAACCCAGGTGTGTCAAGTTGACACTAAAGCTATCCAGCACAATAGATCCCTTGTCAACTTCATAAACAAACAGATCACTATTAAATCACAACCTTTCCAATTATTGTCACCAAGATATAATGTTAATATCACAACGTAAGACAGTACAACCTTAAAAGCCCCACAGTCCTTAAAAAATCTAAACACTTAAAAGTCCTCAGTCTCTTTTTAAAATTCTCTTAACTGTAGACTTCAGTAAAATCCAAAACAAGTACTGTCTTATTTCAAAGGGAAGGATCAAGCACACCTAAGCAAAACTGAAGTCCAGAAATGTAGCTCAAGGCTGGACATCTGGGATTCACTCACGATCTTCTGGCAGCTCTTCTTCTCTGAGTCTACTGTCCACAGCACACACAGCTCATCTCGCAGACACAGGACAACTCCATTCCACACCTTCTGCTGTCCTTGGTGGTGGTCCCATGGTGCTGACATCTCCAAAATCTAGGTTCTCCAATGCAACTGAGGCTACACCTTCACCAATGGCCTTTTCTTCCCTCTTGGGGTACAGAACCTCAGACTCTCTCTATGACCCTTCAATCCTGGGGACTTCACTACAGCTGAAGCTGCACTTTCACCAATGGTCTTTACTGGCCTCTCAGAGTGCCAAGCCTCAGTTGATGTCTGTGACCCCTTCACATTTTCAACACAAGAACCATGCAGGAGACTCTTGCACATTACCAAGTCCTGCTTCCAGCTAGTGATGGAGGCTCGGGTCCCCTCTGTGTGCTGACCCTTCAGAAATACCTTCTAGAAGACTTCACCACAGTGATGCTGGTCTCTTGTTACTTACAGCTGATTTTCCAGCCCCAGCTAACCAGCATTAATTGTCCCAGTAACACAAAGGTTTTATTTCAGGTTCTGGTCTCTTCTTAATCATAGCTGATTCTTCAGCCTCAGCTGACCAGAAACCACAGATTCTCAATTCAAAATATCACACAAACAGCCCTGATAGCCTCTGCTTCTCTTTGAAGCTTCACAAACCAGGTCTCCATTGATCACAACTCTTTCAGCATAACTGTTCCAAGCTACACAGCAGCAAACTTTAAGCACTCAGTGGCTTTTCTGCCCAAAGTTCTGAATGCTTCCACAATCTTATAAATACCAAGGTCAGATCTGTCACAGCAATATGCCACTCTCTGGTACCAATCTCTGTCCTAGTTTGTTTCACCATTGCTGTGACAAAACACTCTGAACAATACCAACTTGGGGAGGAAAGGGTTTATTCAACTTACATCTCTTGGGTCACAGTTCATCAGGGAGCCCAAGGCAGAATCTCAGGGCAGGAACCTGGAGGCAGGAGCTGGAGCACAGGCCATGGAAAAACTCTGCTTACTGGCTTGCTCCCTTGCCCCTGTTCAGCCTGCTTTCTTATGCAACACAGGCCTACCTTCCCAGGGGTGACACCACCCACAGTTCATTGGGCTCTCCCATATCACTTATCAAGAAGATTCCGCATAGATACGGCCACAGGCCAGTCCAATAGAGGAAATTCCCCAGTTGAGGCTCCCTCATCCAGGTGTGTCAAAGTGACACTAAAGCTATCCAACACAAGACCTTTTTGGAAGCTCTCCTCTGTGGTTTTTGTCAATTATTTTGTCTTTTATTTTAAGCCAATTAGAGTTCATTACTATAGTTTTTATAAATGTCTTAATCTCTTGAAGGAAATGACTTCTTTTTCTGATAATGTTTTAATTTTTAGTTTCTTTATTTCATAAAATTCTGAAACTATATTTTCAGTTTCCACTAAATTCCTGATGGAATTTTGAATAAATTTTTATTAAATGTATTGAGTAACTTTAGAAAAATTATGCCCTTTGGCAAAAATAATTGATAATATCTTTCAACAGTGATGTGATACTTCCTTCTTGAGAGTCTTACACACTTTTGTTCTCTCTATTTCTAAGTGCTTACAATTGTTTCTAAGTTTCTTTTAGAAGCCAAAGGTTCTTTAGGTAATGATAATGCCAGTACTTCTTTTCCCAACCTGATGTTCTTGCCTTGTTATGACCTATTGTATTGACTCTGACATTGACGACAATATCAATAACTAAGATGTTGTGTCCTGTTTGTTTTGTTGTTCATACGCAGGAAGCATGTGGACTATGTGTTTTGTGTGTGCTTATATATCACAAACTTAAATCTCATCTTCTAATCCTTAGTAATTTTAATTTGATTCAGTATATTATCTAGCTTTTAAATATTCAGTATCAGTGTTTCAGATTTTGCATAGCATATTTATTAAGAATATGTAATTTGTGAGATTATGTCTGAATTTTGCACATAGGCTTTTTGTTTCAATGCAATGAATTAAAGCAGGTAGTTTCTTTTCTCTTCCAATGAAAGATTTGTTGCATTACTTATTATTTTAAATTTTGTAGAGCTCTCGGTATCTATATTTGAACACTGAACTGTTCCAATATTTTGAACACTGGATTATTTTGTTGAAAGGATTTAAACACTATTCTAGCTAATCGATTCAGCTATGTTTTCAAGTGCTTTCATTAAGTTGCAATAATATTATTTGGGTATGTTTATAATATAATTAATATTTGCTCCTGTCCCATGTTTTTATTACATTGTTTATTAATGTCATCTATGCATTCTATAAATATGACTTACTACAAGATATTATTTTCAAAACAAATTGTTTCTTTTATTTACTCAAATGAGGCTTTTGTTTTTTATCTAAAATTTTCTATTTTCTGTTCTTCTTTCATTGTATTCTATGATCTATTTACTTTTAGATAGTCTCGTTAAATCCTTAACTATTTAAATATTTTCATCCATATTTATGTGAGGTTTCTTTTTAAATATCAGCTTATTTACTTACAAAAGTTTAATCAATAAATATCATGACTATGTTCCTATGTATGTATTAGAATCTTTGATAATGTCTTAGAACACCTGTAAAAAGAGAAGTGTATCCAGCTATTTAGTGTCTTTGCTGGGGTCACCCACATATAATATGGAAGTTCTCAGTCTCAAAGTGATTCATTGGAAAGTGAGAATATGGGGGAATTCTGTGTAGCTGAAGTCATGAGTGTAGAGCCCCCATGATGAGATTATTATTCCCTGACAAGAATTGGAGGGAATATCATAACTTTCTGTCTGTTCTCAGGATACAGGCACAAGGCAACTTTCTTAAAGTCAGGAAGATGACTCAGATATTTTTCGAAGTAATTATCAATTTAAAGAAAAATATCTTTGCTAAACAAATCGACCAATACCGAGATGTTGCACTTCCTGGCCTCTAGTAGAAAATAAACTTTTGTTATTTAGTTCATCAGGTCTGTACTATGTTGTAGGATTCTGAGCTAAAGCACTAGCATCATTTTATGGAAGCTGTTCTGACATCGATGCCTGACTTCACCTCCTAAATGTCCCTGGAGTGGCCCAGAAGAGCATGGTTAAGTGAAAAATTATTGCTGGGATGGTTTATTTAAATGCAAAATAGTAAAAAAAAAAATTCACCTCTGGAGGCTGGAGAGATAGCTCAGCGATTAAGAACACTGGCTGCTCTTGCAGAAGACCCAGGTTCAAATCCCAGCATCACATGGCAGCCAACAACTGTCCATAACTCCAGTTCCAGGGGATCCGACAGTCTCGTCTGGGCTCCGCAGGTATTGCATGACATGGGTCCACTTACCTACATGCAGGCATAACACTCATACACATAAAATAAAAACAATAAATAAATTTTTAAAAAAACAACACACCTTTTATATAAGCATATATGAGTACATTTCTATTTGATGCTATGCTATTTTTTATTTTATGAGATAGAAACATTATCTTTATCATTAGAGACAATCTTTGAAATCATCCCTCTGCTTAGAAATCTCATCAGCTTTCATCTAAAAAAAATTACTCTCTACCATGCATTTTTAGAGGTTTCCCACTTATTAAAGAACAGTCCTCAATCCAAAGAGTATCAGCTGTTAACACTGTCACACAGACAATGCCTCTCCACTATTGATGCAGAACAAGGCACTGAGATTTGCTCCTTGATGTGCATTGAGGTTTTCATATGTTAAGTGCATAGCTCATTGTGCCCAAACTGTGACTTCCCTGCTAATCAACCTGAACAAAATATGTATGGGGTTATGTCAACAGCCTCTTTAGGCAACATACACAAGAAGGAAGTACTTAAAGGCATAGATGAATGTGTGGCAGGGCTGCCTAGTTAGAACATAATACATCCATGCATAAGGATGCATATAAGCTTTTTACATGGAGATTATTTCTTAAAATATAAAAGAGGTTATTTTCTTTGTTCTATAATTTAAGTATTCCTGAATGAACTTGACTATTACACATCTAAAGAATAGCTTTGAACAAATAAAACATCAATCTAAGGATGAATTATTTATATTTAAAGTTTCTGATTTAAAATTGATAAATAAACCCACAAAATAATATTCTTAATAAATTTTGCAATCAACATAAGTATACTGAGTGTATCATGGCCTTTAAATTTTTAGTCTTCATTGGCATATATTACCATTTCAAATGTTTTCTAGTAGGATGATATATATTCACATATGTATATAGTAGGAATATATATCTTGATTATTATGTATCCAAGTTGATACCGTAACTGAAGCTCAGGACTCATCATTGCAGAACCTTAAGATATTATCACTTTAAAGCCCTAAGTTTGTCACATCCCTAGACAAACATAATTTCTTACAATATGCTAAATATGAAACTTTATATTTACAGACAATTATGCCAGTCACCACTCATCAATGAACCTTTTTTTTTTATTATGATTTTGCAGCAGATGGAGACTGTTACAGAGTTCTAGTACTGTCACACGCAAAGAATAACTCTCTGTGAGATGCTCAACCCTAATGGCACATCTACAATGGATCTGCTACACCTAAGGCTCCAAAAACATAGTGGAACAAGGGGTTAGAGAGAATGTTAATGCACCTTTTAACAATCATCAGTGAAACATCCTCATGCAACAGTGATGAATACAAAAGGACGCAACAGGCCAAAGTGTACAGAATAAGAGACTGTAGAGTGTGGGTCTCTGGACAGGACTCCTATATTAAATGTCACTCACCCATGGCTCAGAGATCACTGCATACATAAGAGAGGGCAGAAAGATTGTAAAGCCAGGGAAGGAGGTGTACGATCATAAGGAAACAGAGTCTTACAGGATCTTGGGACCTTGCTCATATGAACTCACAGCAATGGTGTGGCTGCCAGGGGGGCAAGTCATGGAAACTGAACTGATTACAAAGAACTGAAAAAAAGACCAGGGGACTCTTTCATTTTTATTTCTTTACTCTTATTTCTTAATCCTTACTACTTCCATGCACTAGGGCCGAAAGTACAGGCAACTCTGTTTTGATACTCATACATATTAGAGGTACTGTTGAGCGTTTACAGAACTGTGAATAAGAGTAAAGCAGTTAGACTATAGCAATTTAATAAAATATAATGACCAGAATAACAGTACCACTATAAAATTCCTTGAGAGATCCAAGTGCCTCCTGAGAAAGTAGGGGAATGCTCTTATTCTGGAGCTAACTCCTCAGTAAGTATCCTTGCATAAATTTTCTCACGAGACAAGGCTTTCCAGGCATATAGGTTCAAGGTACAGTTAAGTATAGCAAGCATATGTTGTAAAGACATAGAACACTATTTCACAGCCCCTTCACAATGGTGACAGCATATACAAGACCTATGCAAACTCAATCAGACAAAGCCAGCATACATCTTGGGAAATGGGGAGGAGGCCACAACTTTGGCAACCAGTTCTTGGCAGTCAATCATTGAGAAATGAGTTGATCTTCTTTAAGATAGTAATGCTAGATAGACTGAACAGGCTCTAGTGGATGAACTCACACTGTAGGACCCTGAGACCCCGTTCATTCAACTTTGGCAACCAGTTCTTGGCAGTCAATCATTGAGAAATGAGTTGATCTTTTTAAGGTAGTAATGCTAGATAGACTGAACAGGCTCCAGTGGATGAACTCACACTGTAGGACCCTGAGACTCCGTTCATTCACCCACTACCCCCCAATCCCTCCAGACCCCAACTAATTGCTCTTTAACTTCTGTAAAATGCTTGGCTGCTGCTTTAGACATGCCTATGTATGCCCTGGCATGCCCTGACCCCCACCTGCTACTCCCCCCCTTCCAGGAAACTATAGATTAAGCAAGCCTGGGCATGAAAACTGCCCTATAAGGTAAAAACAGAGATTCCTGGCCCCACAGATAACAGTCAGCACATTCCACAGCCTGGAGAACAGCACCTACCAATAAGAAACTTCCAGGGCTGCATCTCGTACATCCAATAAGTTTAAAATTATGTTGGTGTGTGCGGGCTCCTTGAACCAAGCAAAATGTATCTTCAGTATCCCCCTCCTCTCTTTGTCTAAAACCTATAATCAGCTCCACTCTCCCTTATCAGTTTAAAATTATGTTGGTGCATGCGGGCTCCTTGAACCAACCAAAATGTACCTTCAATATCCCCCTCCTCTCTTTGTCTAAAACCTATAAACAGCTCCACTCTCCCTTACTCTGGGCTCTCAGCATGGATCTGATGAGTTGGTGAGGTCTGAGAGCCCGAGCTTAAGCCTGAATAAACCATAAACCTTTGCTTTTGCATTTTGGTGTGTTGGGTCCTCAGTGGTCTTTTTGGGGTACAGTGGATGAGGTACAACATTACAACAACACCAAGGGACATCTGGGTACACAAACTTCAATTGGTAATGCCTTAACATATATGACAGAATGAATGAAGCCCTGTGGGCAGGCTGTGGGGGGAGTGCAGATAGGGAAGGGTTGTCTAAATATGATTAAGATGTATGAAATCTACAAAAATTCAGTAAAAATAAATTGGAAAAGATTATTACCATCTTGGAGCATCATTAATAAGGTTGAATATATTTCTATTTTAAAACATAAGCTCCAGTTAACGCATATTTTGTACTACCTGGTAGGCACCAAACAATGACAATTCCAAAGCTACACCAGTGAGACCTATTTCACAATGACCACACATCTATATATCTCATGTCTATGGATCAACCCTGTATACCCACAATTATGTTTTACTTAGACAAATTCCATATTTAGTGTTCTATTATAACACAAAAAATAAAACAGAAATACAAACAGAGGACAATTGCTTACTACATAGATTTGCACAATTTTATGAGTCATGGGCAATATTTTATTGAACATTACTACAAAAGGGATCGAGATTTTGCCATTTAAGAAAATTGTTTAAACCGTAATAGCATGAATAACATAAAAATGACAAGGATTTTCAAATAATACATGTTAATAGTATGACTATTACATGAAGTGACTTCAAAGCCTGACAAACATTTATTCAGCATAACACCTACATAATGTATTACAAAATCATCTGTAATTTTCAAATGCTGCAGGATATTCTTAATGTTTCCAGTATCTAGGTTTTTAATTTGATGTTCATTTCAACATGTATGTATATATGTAGAACTCTCAAATAATCATAACCACACCCCAATTCTTTACCGTGGTTGAGTTTGTAATGAGGAAATGATTAATTTATCACTCATTCCAATGCAATATTCTCTGTTGGTATTGGCATCTATTAAATAATTACAACTAACAAACTGTGATTTTTGGTAGAAAACTCTTTTTTATCTAAATTTAAATTAATAACTACCATGGATACATTCATTCTTAAATTGCTTGCCTTATTTCCTTTTCTATTCTACTCTGGAAATTACAACAGAAATAGCTTGCTTGTTTCCATGTATTTTAACCTTCCATACAGACATCAGTCATTTTTCCAAATTACAAGTGGAATTATGGTAGTCAATATTTCAAAATCTGTGAACGATCTCCCATTAGCCAGAGGACTATGTCAAAGGAGTCAAGAAGGAATAAAAAGTCCTTGATATTATATATTCATTGTTGAGTTTTATAAGGAAACTCAACACTAGATTGAAATCACTTCAAAATAAAGATCATTCTCAAGAAAATGAGTGTTTTAATATTTTTTGACTTTCTTGTGTATTTCATAGAGATCATCTCAAACAATCTTAATCATCTATATAACCCCATCCCCACTGGCACCCTTCCATACCGCCCCCCACTGGAGCCCATATACCCTGTCATTCCTGTTAAGGCCCGGTGTATAATCATTTTCCCCAACTGTTTCCCAGTACAAGTCTGCTACATAATGGTCTTTGGACAGGACTCCTTTATTAAACTTCACCCATGCAATGCTCAGGGACAATTGTGGAATAGAACATGACTTTTTTACATCTCAAAAAATACTCAGGGACCTGGAGAGATGGTTCAGTAGTTAAGAGCACTTATTACTCTTGCAAAGGACCGAGGTTTGAGTCCCAGCACCCACATGGCACCCAAGACTGTCCATAACTGTAGTTCCAGGAAAATCTGATGTCCTCTTCTGATCTCTACAGATGCACTTACATACATGCAGTCAAAACTCTTATATACATAAAATAAAAAAATAATAAATAGGTTAAAAATATTCGATATATTGTCGTAAGTGTAATCTACTATTTATTGGACAAATTAACATGTATTTGATGGTTAGAACTTTTAAAACATTTTAATATCGTGCAAGGTGTACCACAGTGTGTTCTCTACTTACACTATCCAAATCTCAAACCGACCATGCAATCCCCAAATAGAAAACACATGTTCTAACAGTTCCTTGCTTTAAATATTTTCTATCTTCATCTTCATGGAGCTTGACATTCTCAGGATGTGTTACGTTTATTCTTGAGATAATATTTTGAGGAAATTATCTCATGTCTGTGGAACAACCCCATATTCCCAGAATTATGTTTTACCTAGACAAATTACATATTGATATCTAACATCTGATCATTAAGAATTCTATGTTATGTTTACAAATGTGTGTAACCCTGAAGTTCCTCTGATACCCCACAGGAGCACACAGGGAAAATGGGTGGATCTGCCACCATAATGAACAAGGGGAACAAGGCATAAGGACCATGCGGAGAGATAGCATGCATACACTGCTGGGGTGAGAAGGCAGACCTTTTGCATGCAGTCTCATCTCATGGACCCCATGAGGTAAGACTGCACATGAAAAGTTGATGGGGCCTGAGGGTGGATGTACTGATTGCAGGCATTTCAAATATAAGCCTATGAGAATTCATGCCTCTTTAAGTCACCCAAAAATTTCTCAGAAGTCATAAACTATGCAAAACCCAAATAGAGGGTATTGTGTTGGTTTTGTCAATAGCCGTCAGGACCAGGAAACCCTAGAGTCCTCAGAGGGTACACATGGGTCCCCCAGTGAGGGGGAAGAGAAAATTTAGTGCAACAAATATATAAAATTAGTCACATGTTTTGTCATAATTACATGTTTAATACCTTAATTGTTACACTCATGGATATTTATCTTACATATTAAATGCCTTTAGGACTGAATTTATTGTTTTACTTTTATATAAAATCAACATTCCAGACATCACTATCCCAAATAATCAATGTTTTGTCAATTCTATAATTAATTGCCATATATTTTACTTGAAAATAATGATAGAGAGATGATTAATGGATATTAGAAAACATAGACATCCAATATTAAGGTTAAATGTATCACACAAGACTGAAATGCAACAGAGAAAAATTCTACAACTCCATGTCCAGAATCTGTAGCTCAAGATGGAATTATCTGGACTCCAAAGGTCTTGGATAACCCTGCCCATTTACATCTGTTCCCTGTAAGATATGAAACTTCTCTTTTGGCCTAGCTTCATTCAATGGTCCCAGAATCTCCAACATCCTGGTGTCTTCACTGCAATGTAATCTTCATCTTCACAGTTTTACACACTGGGCTGTTGTCCTAGCTTCAGTTCTGTTGCTGTGATAAGTCAGCATGACAAAAAGCAACTTAGCAAAGAAAAGGTTTATTGCTGTAAATACAGCAGGAAACAGAAGCATCTAGTCACATCATATCCACAACCAAGAGCAAAGAGAAATAAATGCACAAATGCTCACTTGCTTGCTTGCTTATGCTCAGCTCAATATTTCTATTCATACAGTTCATAACCTAGGGAATGGAGCTACTCATAGTGAACTAAGTGGTCCCACATCAATTAACTTAAGACAATTCTTTACAGCGAAGACTAAAGGCCAACTCAATGTAACCATCTCTCATTGTGAATCTCTTTCCAGAGATTGTAGGTTGTGTCAGGCTGACTATCACAGTTTTCAAAAATTTAACACAGAAAGTCACCCTGCCACATGTTGGCTGGCTAACACGATGCCAGGAATCTTCATGCAAGCTTCCATGACTTGCTCTCACAGTATTCACTGATGCAGAACTAGTGTCATGTGGGCTACAGTGACAATTTCAGCTCAAGATATAGGCTTGCTACTTCACCTGAAAGGTATAGATGACTCTGTATGACTTGCTGACTGAATTTCCCCTATACCATTGTTTCTAAATAGGGAATCCCTTCAAATAGAATTCTCAGTTCAGGCTCTCTCCTTTCTAATGAACTTACATTTTGTAAGTTGGTGCATTTGATGGTAGAATCTTGCCACCAGAGCAGCTTTTGTGTTGTCCTAATGCAGACTATGTGATTTCTTTCTAATAGCGCTAAGTTCTTTGATCAATTATAGCTGCTTTATCAACATCCACTTTGTCAAATTTAAAACTCACACTTTTCCCATCCAAAGAGCAAATTTTTCAGAACCATCTGATCCACTTCTTGCTCTGTCTTACTCTGGAGTTGGATAAAACCAGTGAGCAGTAATCAGTACACAGCCTGAATTCTATGTTTTTTTGTAATTTCCTGAACCTAACAAATTAGTCCAGTACTTTTGAGTTAAGCCTTACCCAGATTTTCAAGACATGCACAGACTGAAAGCAGAGTCTTTGTTAGAATGAACTATAAATGGCCTCTAGCTCAGATCCCTATATAGTATTTTGCAGCATCCTGAACCAGGTCTCCTTCATCTGCCTTTCAGTAATATGGATTTCCAAATTTTTACCACAAGATGTTTTTAGCTCCATTTATAGTGCTCTAATGAATCTGTGGATCCCAGCACCAAACCCTTCTAGATCTTTCCTGCAACCGGTACCCAAGGCATCTCTGCACCACATAGTCAGGCTTGTTGTGCCAAGGGCTCCACACTAGTGACTGCTTTTCTTTATTCATCACATTTGTTGCTGTTGTTACCAAACAGGTAACAAGAAGAAATTTAGAGAAGAAAGGGATCGTTTTGATTTATAGCCAAGGGGATATAGTCTGTCACCCTGAGTAATTCATGACGGCAGGATTATGAGAAATCTTGCTATATTATATTTGTCATTAAGAAACATAGAAAGGTAGAAAGCAGAGCTGGGCTATCAATGTACATGGCCTGTCCATAGTGATACATACACTTCAACAAGGTCTCTACTTCCTAAAGGTTCCACAACCTTCCAAAATAACAACATCACCTAGGGACCAAGTAAGTATACACATGAGCCTAAGAGGGATACTTCATATTCAAACCACAACACTATGGAGTATGGCAACAGAAATTCAGATCAAGAAAACGCATTGTGGTATGATCATTGCGGGATGCTTTGGGCAGAATCACAGCAAGAATTGGGGTAAATAAGGAGCAGAAAGTTGTTAAAAAAAAAAAAGAAAAAAATCTAATCATGCATACAAAGCAAAAATGTGTAGACGTTTTTAATGAAAACAGTATGACTAAATTAAAGCTATTTGGTACTGGGACAATTAGAAATGTATCTTGATAGAGAGACCACACTCATCAAAGACTTCCAGATATAAAAGTGAATAACTTTACAAAAAGAGAGCTGTGGGTGTTAGCGGAACCATGAAAAAAGCTCCAATTGAGGAAATACTTTTCTTGGTTTAGACAAATAGGAAGTTGGAGACTGCTGTATTCGTGGACAAGGATTAATGCTACTTCTGCTACTTGACAGCAGATTTTGCCCCGTCCACGTGGTGCTGGTTTTCTGGAATGGAGAATGCAAGAGTCACAGGGTCCTGGAGATTTTCAAGACTGTCGAGTATCAGGGTAAGATGTCCCAATGGCTTCTGCAAGTGGGTCATAAGTGAAGCTGAGGAAGTGAAGACTTAGGTACAAGGTGACTTAGGTACTCTCCTCAGTGTTATAACCAAATAATGGACTAAAAGCAACTAAACAAAAAATGATTTATTTTGAGTACAAGATGGACCCTATATCAGGCCTAGGAAACTATGAGTAGACAGGTCACAGGGTTAAGAGATAAGTATTATTCTATTAAATATATATAGCATTAAACTGAATCCTAATTACTTAGTCTCATACACATAGACTAATGCATCTCTCATCTCTTACCAAAGAAATTGCCTCATACAACAGATGATGATTAACACAGAGATCCACAACTGGTCAAAATAAGAGACAGTGGAGTGTTTCTCCTTGAATTGGACTCCTATATTAAATGCCTATCTCCCCCTTAAAGCTCAGGCATGACTGTGGAAGAGGGGATAAAAAGATTATAAAAGGCAGAAGTGGTAGATGACCACAAGGAAAGCGTTTTCTGGACAAATGTACAGTCATTCCTATGAACTCACAGAAATGGTGACAGCATGCAAAGACCTCTGTAAGTTCAGGCAGGACTGAATCTAGCATGGAAGACTGGTAGGACTCTCAAACAGGCGAGGAACTATTGGCCACTGGTGGGTGCTCAGAGTGGGAGAGTCAGTTTTCTTTAAGGGTGTGATGTGAGATAGGTTACCAGACTCCAGTGGATGGGATCCACTCTGAAGTGCATTTAGGGACACAGGTTTGACTCTATACAGAGTACATTACATCACATGGGTAGTACTAGAGGGGTGGAGATATGGGAAAGGGTCTAAATACAATCAAAATATTTTGGATGAAATTAGCAAAAATTCAACAAAAATGACAAGAAAAGAGAAATAGTCCACAGTGACAAGAAGGCATAGCAGCCAAGGCTGAGACAGCTGATTGCATTGTGTCAATAGTAGAGAGAAATTAATGCTATTCTTTACCTGATTTTGTACTCCTTCCCTTTCTATTCAGTTCAGGATCCAGCCATGGAAAGCCACAAACTGTACTGAGTATAGATCTTCCTTCTTTAGTTAAACCTCTCTTCAAAGTCACACCCAGAGTAGTCTCTCCTATGTGGTTTCAAATATATTTAAGGAATGTATTTGAACCATAATGCAAGGAATATCTAATATGTTGGAGATGCCAAGACTGTGGGAAATCTGCTTAGGAAACTTGTAGACATGGAATGGTGTAATGTTGGCCCAAAGGAAGAGGTCTGATGTCATGCAGATGACAGAGATACAATGGTGGGTGCTCAAGCCTGTTGAAGCAGAGATGACAATGTAGGCGTCCCAGAGGAAAGACATAGAGCTACAGTATTTAATATTTTCCCTGTTGGGTTTTTTGTCTTATTTTGTTTAATATTTTATGCTATTTTGGAATGTGAATGTTTACTTTATGTCATTTTTTTACTAGAACATACAACTTTATCTTTTTATATGTGCTCATAGCTAGGTGATTACCTTCTGTATTAGTAGAGACTTGGGACTTTGAACTTCTGAACAGTGCTGAAACTATTAATAATTTGAGAATGTTTTTAATATGATACTTTCATTTACTCTAAGAATTTTATGCATTATGCAGTACATTTTTATAAGATGCATGCCCATTTTTGCACTCCAACTTCTTCTGATGTGCACTCCTGCTAATAGCTGCAAATATACAAACACATAGATCATAATTAATAAAAATAAACTAAGCAATGAAATAGCACCAAATACACAATACCCAAATGTTCTAACATAAGACGGATGAAAAACCAAGAGAACATAAGTTTTGCAAAAAGTATTAACCATACTGTAATGACATCATACTTGAGTGAGATGCAATCACAGAGAACTCAAAAATGATTATAAATATATTCAAAGGTACAGATAACCAGCTGAATGAAATAAGGAAGGCAGTGTGTGATATAAAGATAACACTGAAATTGCATGAGATGCCCATGAACCTTTGGAAGCCAAGGGAGGAATATTAAGGTTTGAATCCCAAATGTCCCCCAAAGGACCTGTTTTTAATGTTTATTTTGTAGCTGAGGGCATGGCTTTGGGAGGCCTGACCCTTTAAGAGATTAAATCTATCAAAATGGAATCTTAGATGTGGGCTCTTAAAGGACATATTCTGGCTTTTGCTGTGTGTAGCAATGTGCTTCCTGTTCTATAATTCTCTTTTTAAAAAAAATATTTTTATCTGGAGTAAAAAATAACATTGGCTTTGGAGATGGCTACAGATGCCTTTTAAAAAATTTTAAATTAATTAATTAATATATTTTTACACCCACTTCCCAGATAGCACCCTCCCATAGCCTCCCTCCCCCAACTAGAGCCTTTATACTCTGATATCCCTGCTACTATCTGCTGTGTTGTCAGCACCCCCAGCCATTCACACTACTTGCCCTTCTGGTGAATTTGCCTTTCCATGTCACAGTGTTTTTTTTTTATTTCAACTGCTATCTCTTTGCTAAGCTGCTTTTACACCACCATCAAGACTTTTCTTCTCTAGTGAGCTGCCTGCATCCCACTGGCTGAACATCCTGAAGGTTTCATCCACTCTATGCTCACCTTACATATTCATTGTGTGGTTATATTATTGCCTATTAGCTTGGATAAATCCTTTCCAGAGTACAAACTTTAAGAGGATAAAGTTAATTTTATGTTCAATCAACATGAACTTTGTGGCAATAAATCTTTTTAATTCGAAGAGAAAAAAAATTTATCTCATTTTTATTTTATGTGTAGGAGTGTATTGCCTGTATGCGTGTAAGTGCACACTTGTTGTGCAGTGCCCACAGAGGTCAGAAGAAGATGTTAGGTCCCCTGGTACTGGAACTGCATATGGTTGTTAACCACAATGTGGGTGGTGGGAATCAACCTGGGTCCTCTGCAAGAGCAGTTAGTGCTCTTAACCCCTGAGCGTCTTTCCAGCCTCCTATAATTCTCATTTTAACTGCTGCTACACACTCCTGCCTCCATGTACTCTGTTATACCTTTGTTGTCATGATGGCCTGAAATTCCCTGAAAACAGCAGTTGTAATAAACAGAATCTGTTTCTTTTAAGCATTTGGTAACAATGATTCAAATCTAAGTAGTTCAGCATATTTACTTTCTAAAGTACATAAGACTGCCAAGCTTAGATATTACCGTTTGACCAAAATAATTATGAAATACACATTTTTCTTTTGAGATATATATTAGTGTTAGTGTTGGCTTGTCTTGCAATCGCAAGACTCTATGCTCAATGCCTAGGACAACAAATGGAAAAGTAACAACACAGATAAAACTTAAATAAATTTTAAGTAACATTGAAAAGAAACAGCTAATTATTTGTGATTTTAAGTTTACATGAAGTATTACTTCATTTAAAAAAAGAAAGGGACAAACTTATAAATAGAGAATAATCTAAATGCAGTCATATAGAAATGATTATTCAGAACCTGAGAAGGCATGACGTGATAAATGTTTCTTCCAAATTAAATATTCATGAATACTGTAGAAAATCATACAGAAGCCTGAAATAGTTTTCTGAATAATAACAATTTTGAACAGTATGAAATTAATAATCTTTTAAAGTATACTTTTCTCACAATTATTTGACTTTCTGATGTATCTCTAAAATAAATGCCTGGATGAAACACTTGATTGCAATTAGGTAAAGATATTTGGTTATAAATTTAGAATCCCTTATATTCTTAGTCAAAAGTCAAAGTGTGCTTTTGTCTATGGCTTAGATTGAAGTAAAAATTTAACTAAGGTTCTCAGATAAAAAAAAATTCCAGTAGACTAGTAAAAGCTTAGCAAATAGACAAATAATTAAAAAGTAAAGATTATCAGGTGACATTTGCTTTATAAACCTAGGAGATCACTTTTTGCAGATTTTTATTGAGATAAAATTCACAGATAGTGAACTATATATTTATTACAAAATTCAGCAGTTTTTGAAAGTACATGACAAATCAACATAAAAATCATGACAGTACATAGTCATCCTCCTGAACAGCTTAATTTTGTGTAACCCCTAATGGTTGATAATTTCTGGTTTCTACTAGCATTAGATTAGATTTTTCATATTTTGAATCCGTGATGATTAATCTCAATTATGAAACTGATGAGTTCTAAAATCACCCGGAAGTAAGACCTAGGGGCATGCTTGTGTGTAATTATCTTAAACAGATTGCTTGAGGTGGGAAGATGAACTCACTGTGTGTAGCAATAATCCTTGGACTGAAATCCTGGACTGTACAAAGAGGAGAAAGGGAGCTGAGCACAAGTATGCATTGCTCTCTGCTTCTTGACTTGGAATGCAATGGGGTCAGCTGCTTCAAACTCCTACTAATGTGACTAGCATAGTAAGCCATGATCACATCTCAGTCTCCAAATCCTGTACAGCCACATCTAGAAACCCATATTTTGTCCATGTAATTTATGATTCCTAAATCACACATATCTGGAACTTTATATCTAAGATGGATATTGTTCAGGCTGTAACATAATTTCACTACAACTTAAAAAGTATCCTTTAGAATGCCTGGAGCAGGAGAGATTGCTCAGTGGTTAAGAGCACTGGCTGCTTTTAGAGAGGACCTGTCTTCCATTTCCAGAACCCACATGGTGACTAACAACAGTCCTCTTCCTGGAAATCTGAGGCCCTCTTCTGACCTCCCTGGGCATTTCACAACATGAGTGTACTTTCATACATGCAGGGAACACACTCATGCACACCAAATAACAATAATAAATATTTTTTTTAAAAAAGAAGGCATAGCATGTTCTGTCCACTTACAATTTATCTGATGCTAATTCTCAGCATTATGAAATTCTGTCACTGTCCTTTGAGTAGACTGGGTTTACAACAATTCCTACCCAGCCTTAGAATAACTTTCTCTGATTTGAATGTTGTTCTCTGCTACATAATGACTGTGTTCACTGGCTTACTTTTCTTGGATGTCTTAAGCCATGCTGCATTATAAGAGACTTTCTTAGGGATATAGCGTCTAATAGCATCCTCCCCTTTTTCTTATTTAGCTGATTAGATTTTGTTGTTTCTCCAAAGCACTATAAACCCCCAAGAGGGAAAACATTTTGTTTCTTCCCCATAATAGAGTATAAGTTCCATAATGGCAAAGACAGTGTTTTACTTGTATCACAACAGATTGGCTAAAAGGCAACTCATTGGCTAGGTCAATAGATTTGTGCAAGGCTCCTGAGTTTTCAATTGCACTTGCTGTATTTGTTACTTTTATGTTATTGTGATAAAACATTGTGACCAAAGGAACTTATACAATGAAGAGTTTATTTTAGCTTACAGCTCCAGAGAGGTGAGAATCCATCCTGGTGGGGAGGCATTGTGACAGGAGATGGCCAGAGCCAGAGTAGAAAGCAGTGACTCACATCTTCAAGGAAGCAAAGGAAACAGAGTGAGACTGGAGATTCTGCAAGTTTTAAGAACTCTCTAAGCCCACCCCAGAAAGGCCACACTTTCTAAGACCTCCCAAGACAGGGCCACCAACTTGGGACCAAATGTCTGAATATTCGGAGCCTATGGGGGACATTCTCATCCAAGCCACTACATCTACAGTCTATAAAGAAAATACAGGTAACATGAATAACAATAGCTAAAATGATAGCCAAGTAATTTAAGTTCAAAGTAAGTAAAAACAAGTATCATAATTTTCTCTGATCTGCTCACAATTTCTATCAAATCTATAGTTTATTAAAATTTATTACTAATCAGAGTATGAAAACATGTACAAAATTGTTTATGCTATTAATTTCACCCCAAAGTTCATTAAGCAACACTCTCATGAAAAATATCATATAGTTTTAACAGTTTTCTATTATAAGAACTATTTTAATTCAATATAGATCTATTTGTTCTAATGTTAAATGCAAACTATAAAGAAGTTAAGAATTTTATGAATAAGTGAAAAAGTGTTTGGATACAGAGAACTCAATTTCATTGAAATTCTGTCATTAATTAATTTGTTCACCCCTTCTTCAAGTAGTTTAAGAAAATACTTTTAAGTAATAAGATACAAACTAAATCTCATATGTATTATTGATTTTTAAAGTGTAAATCCCAAGAATAATATTTTAATTAATTACATGATGCCCATATATTCTCTTCAAATTTCTCATAGGTTTAATATATTAGTTGAGATAGTACAGTATAGAAAATGAGCATTTGGAAAATCTCTCAGAATGAACCAAAAGAGGATATAATCAATATTATTTTGCTGTATATATTTTTGAATAAAATGATATTACTTGCATGCTATTTTTCAGTCCAACAGACTAGTCAGGTTTACAGAAATAGATAAAATTTACACATAATGGGCATTCCTGCAATGTTTAGAAAATTAAGTCATTAAGTCATGCATCATTTTTTTCTCTAATTATTTTGGTGAAGTATTATTGGTGATTTAAGCAAACTGCAATAATTATTTCTTTCACAAAATTGGCATATAACTTTATAAAGTATCTCAGAAATTAAGATCTGCATAATACCTCCAGCATCCTTTTATGACTGCTACATGTACTAATTCTGGATTACTTTGCTCTTTCTTACAGGTTATGCAGAAAGTTCACACAATAACCTTTTTATATACTTCACCATCGTGTCTTTGGTGTCTGTTGCATATCTTGCCTCCCGTTCTCTAATTTCAGTTCCTCCACTTCTGACATCAAATTATTTGTACACATATATCTTTAAATTTTTAATATGTACACTTATATCAATGTGTGTCAGGTGTAGTTTGCAGAAAGAAGATTTCTCAGGCTTGCTAAATAAAATTAATCTACTCCAAATCAATATACATTCAAATCTTTGAGCAAATATTTCCAACAAGCCAGGACAGATATGGCATCAAGTTACACTAAATAGGTATAATGTTTTAAGAATAGATTTCTATCTTTCTCTCTATCCTCTCAAAAAGCAAGAGTAGCACATGTTTAGGGTATACCATGCTTTAAAATTATTCACTTAACCAAAAATATTCTGGAAAGTCCTAAAATTTTTAAATGGTTCAAGTTCATAATTCTATCTTTTCTCTCAGCTTTTACTTTTAAATTTTAATTTAATCTTTTATTTTAAATTTTCAAACATAAATACTATATATCATTTGACACTACTTTTTTCTGGCTTGAAACTTCTCCCAAACCCACAGCACACTTCTTAAATTCATAACCACTTCTTTAATTATTATTGTTATGTAAATACACATGGATATATACATATGCCTATGCATATACACATAAAATTTACTGAGTCTCTTTAGTTTTGCTCATACGTACACGTGTCACTGGGGGAAAGGGAGGAGGAGGTGAACATTGTTTATACACACCTCCCCAGGGAATTTTAGCAACACTTGGCATACCTAGAAGAGCCAGACAGAAACTGAAGATGAGTTTGGGAAGAGCCACGGTGTTGTCCCCAATATAGGGAATGGGAAGAGAACTGAAGGTAAGCTGTGTAAGGGGAGAGTGATTGCAGAGAAAATTTTGTCATGGTGGGCTGTCCCAATTGGGCTGTGGGGTAGAGGTAGTGGCATAGGCTCATGGAAGTGAGATATGTCACTAAAGTAAGGCCACCTAGGCAGAATATGTCAGTGGGAAAATACCAAAATGGCTGTCTCCTAGTGGTACAGAGTGGCAATTCTGATGGATAAGGTCCACCACTGAAGTATGAAGATGCTGTGAGTGAAGAAAAAGGACTAAAATAGACATTCCAAGCCCTGGGCATAATGCACCAGGGCAAAGGTATCAGCATCCACAGAGGCAGCCTGCCCTCTGCTTATGTGTAGTAAGAGATCTGTCCAAGGCAGAAGCAGCAGCCAGCAGGGAGACTGAGGAGGAAGGGAGGAATGGCATTGATAAAGGGATTTGAGGGTGGCTGATTCAGCAATGGTCACTGACTTAGCTAGGAAATTGGGTAAAAGAGAAAGTGAAAATGAGGTGGTGGCTTGTGTTTTTTATGGATGGAGGGCCAAAAGAGGAAGAGGGCCCACATTAGATTGGTAATACAAGGCCAATTATGGGACCCCAAAACCTGGAACCCATGGGAAGAGTCAGGTAGTAATGAGGAAGGGAGTGACCCTGAAGTGGTGTAAGAGACAAACCATGGTCCAGCATGCTGCCAGAAGTCTGTAACAATTGCCCAGTGAGGGAAAGTATGATAATCTGAGAATATTCCCGCCACAGCTGTTGGACTTAGAGAAGACTTTCAAACAAGAAAATAAAGAGCCTCTTACCACCTCGCTTGTGAGGCTGTGGGATGTAGGGGCAGATAGAATTAGCTTAAGTGCTGTAGACTCAGAGAAGCTGAGAAATATTATCACTCAAACCCCTTTGAGACACAGACTGCATAACCTGAGACAGTACAGGGATCAGTCCCTGATAGACTGGCTTGATGAGCTATTAGAAATACTTTGCTGTCACCAGTGGAGTTTCCCATAGATATCAAGGGTTGGGGGACAATAGAGGAGGGAAACATACTACTGAGAGAATGAGGCTTGAGGAAAGAAATGTATGGTTCACCGGTCTAGATAAGACTGATATCCCCAGAGATTTAAAGAAAATCTTGATTCACCTTCTTGAACTCAGCTGCTTTAGATCACCATAGCTGGTGCATGCCCTGACACCTACCCCAAACCTGCATGCCTATATGTTGGAAGGCCAGAAGAGTCACAACATGTAAAGAGCAATTGGGTGCACATTAAATGTGGCATGGAGTGGGGCTAAAGTATATAGGCTGGAGAAGATTAGGGAAGGGTCTCTCTCCTCATTTCTGGAGTTATGGTGGAGCCATTATTGATCCTTGGGTGAGGGATTTCTGGGTGCCTTAGGAGGGGAATATCCACACTCTTCTAATAAAATCTCACCCTTTGTTCTGTAATTAAGCCCAATAAGCTCATCAGCTTTCCAGGGTACATTTTGGTGGAATCATATCCTTGGTTAGTCATTTGGACCAAAGAATGAGTGGGAGGACATTGCTTATAACCACCACATGGAATCTTAGCAACAAAATCCAACATGCCTTAATGATAAATGCCCTAGAGAAAACAGAAATGGAGGAAACATACCCCAACATAATAAAGACTATACACGACAAATGAATGACTATCCCTCAGCTTTGAAAAGTTTGGTAGGTGGCTGGGGGCTAGATCGGTAGATAAAACATTTTTCCTCTAACCATAAGTACCCAAGTTGGGTCCTAAGAATCCACAGAAAAGACAGCAGTTGTAAAAGTCTGCTAATTCCTGTGTTTGGGGCAAAGATACAAGGTCTCAGGAACAAAATGTTTAGGTAGATTAGTGGACTTGATGAGCTCTGAGTTCAGAAAATATTCTACCTCAATAAATAGAGAGGAAAGGAGGAAGACAGCTAACATCACCATCGGGCTTCCATATGCACATACATGAATGTGTACCTCCACATACACTTGTACACCCACACACAAGAGATTACGTGTAAATGCACACACACTACACCTACATACCAATCATAAGTAAATAAAAATAAAATTTGGCTTCAGAGAAAAGCCTTATGCTGAACAGGTGATGTTTCTAAATTATAAATGAAAAAGCTTTTAAAATTAATATCTCTGAGGCCTGAGAGATGACAGCGGTTAAGAGCACTGCTTGTGCTTGCAGAGGACCCGGGTTTGATTCCCAACACCCACATGGTGGCTACGACCTCCGAGGCATTCACAACATGAGTGCACTCACATAAATGCAGCCAATACACTCATACACATAAAATGAAAATAACAAAAATAAGTTTAAAAAATTAATATCTCTAATAAATAAAACTTATTATTACCATTCTTCTGTTTCTGTTAAATTTTCTACAATAATAATTACTGACTCATATTTACAAACACAGAAATATAGGAAATATAAGTAGCTACAAAGGAATTTCTGGGGAAATTTAATATATATACAATAATTTGTTCTTCATTACAGAATTAACTATTTATAGCAAGGTATTCATATTGTAATTTATTATGAAAGTCTAGAAATTATAATACATTTTGAAATTGTTTCATTACAGTTATTAATTTGAATGAGGATCTTCACTTAATTCAAGTTCTTATAAAGTTACAGACAGAAAAGTATATTCTTCTCAATTGCACATAGTCTGCAACTAGGGAAAACTCCCTAAAGTTCCTTACACAGCACACTTTCTCTTTTTCCCTTGAATCACCTGAGAGATTCAGATTCCCAAACTCTCTATCCCTTAGCAACTCTCTATCCCCAAGGCAATGCTCTTGGAAATGTCAATGTTTTCTTCTTATTTTTAGTAATGACAAAAGTAAAATGATATAAAAAGAACTAAAACGCAAAGAGATAAATGTAATTTTAAAATAATTTTCGAGAACTGTTTCCGACAAAAATTAACACATTTAGCATCCTTTCTGACTCTAAATATTTTTATTTGTACATCTGTATAAATACATATAAATAAATATAAATGCATAAATCATCCTATGGTGATATTTTCTAGGAGATTTTACATATTAATTGAAATAATCAACTAAGTAAAAACTTTAATTGGTCCAAACATTCCACTCATTTCAAAATAAAAGAAATTTAAACTACATCAAGGAAATTCAGAAGACAGTTGTTTCCTAGAATTCCCAGGACAAACTCATACTCCCTGTGTTTGCATGCCTCCACCCAGGACAAGTGTGAATTGGAACTTTACTGTTCTTCAAACAGCTGTATTGCATATTTATTAATAATCAAATTTTAATATATAAAAACTTTAGGAGAAACTTTATGAAATAATATATCTATTTCAGTATACTTATTAAAATTGTTGTCCAGTAAAGAATTTGTATACTATGTTGCTGAGTGTATTGGCTGCGTGTATGTGAGTGCACCCATGTTGTGCAATACTGCGGAGGTCAGAAAAGGGCTTCGGATTCCCCGGACTGGAGTTAAGGATGGTTACTAGCTGCTATGTGGATGCTGGGAATCGAACCCGGGTCCTCTGCAAAAGCAGTCAGTGCTCCCAACTGCTGAGCCATCTCTCCAGCCCTGAGTAACAATAATTATAAACAGTGAAAAATAAATTTATGATTATAGAAAAGGTTAAAAAAATCAACAGCAATATGATATCGATTTGTTTCATCCACGTTCCCTTACTTTTCTACTGCCACCATCCCCAGGGGAGATATTTTCAGCTCTGTCTTACAGAGAGGCATGGAAAAATCCACATTTTGAGCATTAAAGGTGGCAAATGCTGTGGGAAAGCAACTTGTTAATCAGCCTGATTTGCATATTCCGTGACAGAAATTGTTGGGAGGAGAGCTGAGGATGTGACACCAATCCATCAGACAACAACTGGTAGTTTCAGACAGGGAAGAGACCAGTGGTATCAAATGATATAAAACATCAAAACGCTTGCCTCTGCAACTTCTTGTCTTCATCCTTCTAGAAATTTCTAGAAATATTGACGAAATAATGAAAACCCAAGGACCCATGGACATAATTTAGATATTTGGCCTTAGATCCTGCAATCTATGGGCTTAACTTGCAAGACTTTCCACCTATATTCTGAATCCATTCCTGTACTCTTAAAAAACTTTTGTTTATTTTTCTTTATGTATATGAGTGTATTGCCTGCACATAGGTAGGTGCGCCTGTGTTGTGCATTGCCTGCAGAAGTCAGAAGAGGGAGACAGACCTGGTGCTGGAGTTATAAACCACTGTTAGCAGCCATGTGGGTGCTGGATATTGAACAGTGGTCCTGGGCAAGCTGAGCCCTCTCTCCAGGCCCCCATTCCTGTGCTCTTTTTACCTTCAATTGTAAACTAAGTTTTAAAGACAGCTTTCCAGTCAAAATACCACAGCTCATTTCTGCATGTAATGAGTAGAATCTCAATAAGTGATGTGGTAGTTAATTTCTGTTCCTTTATAGTTGGGTAGATTTTGTTCCATACACATACTTCTCAAAATTAGGCACAGCAGAATAGCACTGGAACACAGCATAAGAACTAAAATTAATATAGGCATTTTTTTCAAGATCAACTATTAAAAATCTCCATTGAAAATGATGTGTATTTAAAAAAATATTTTAAAACTCAATTGGGGTCAGGCATGGTGGTACACATTTTTAAAAATGTGTGATACCAGCACTCAACTCTCTGGAGGCATAGCAGGGAGATCTCTGTGAAATGGTGATCAGCCTTGTTTACAAAGAAATTTGTTTACATAGAAATTCTGGGGCTATAGGGAGGCCCTTTATGAACACACACACACACAGATACACACACACACACACACACACAGAGGGCTTTTGTAAGGTATGAAAAATAAGTAAAGAGAATTTTCCTCCAACACTTTGAAGACAAAAACAGGTTTAGAGACTAAGCCGTAACAGACCCTGGCAGACGTTAAGAGACATTTCCCACACTGTTGATGTGATTCTCCATTGTTCATATGCTGGTGAGTTCTTCATTTATACTCCATCTAGTTTATACGGACAGTCTTTTTGTTTTTCTGAAAGTAATTAAGACAAGAAAAGAATTAAGAAGTTAACCCGAGAACCATTGCTCATTCTTTCTGGAGTAGCATTTTTAATGGGTTTAGAAAAACTTTATGTTTAATTGTAAAACTAAGCACAGTCCAGCCACAGGACTGGCACAGAGTCAATGCCTCAGGAATGCCTGTATGGCCCCACTGAGCCTCACATGAAGAAAAGGACAAGAAAGCCAACCATCAAACAGAAGAACTCCATGGTTTCAGACAAAGCAGAGCCCAGAATGGCTAGGTTAACAGCTACTCCTTGATAACTGGGTACCTAGCACAGCCAACAAGAAAGGTTGCAAATAATGTTCCAACACCAACTCCTGATCCAGCTACAATTCCCCAGGACCAATTTGCTTGGTTGTTTTGTTAATGGTGGGAGAAATGCTGAATGCAAAGAGCACGACTGATACTTGGGTCTGGCCACATGGAGAGGGAAGCTGCTGAAGGAAGGCTGTTAAAAATCTAACCTGCTGTCAGCTAAGGTAGGGTACAGAGGCCTGAGTAGACCTCTGGTGTAGGAGTGGTTCAGAACTGGAAAAATGAGCAGTGCTCTAGTGGTTTGCATTTTTCTATCTGCATCCCCACTCCCCTGAAGTCCAGGCATGACCCACAGAGCTCTCCTTGTTCAAGGAACTAGCTTGTTTTTTTCACAGGGAATAATAATAAAAGATTAAAAAATTAATAAAGAAGGAATTCCAATTTTCAGAGCTTCCTTGCAATCTTCTTTTCTTGCAAAGCATAGAGGACTAATATTTTTCAGTGCATAAAGAGAAATTTTTCTGACCTTTGATCACATCACTATTTTAATTTTTGTCTATAAACAGCTTGGGAACTATAAATAACATTTGATTTAATAATCAATTTAACTGTACACATTAAATATAACTGTTTTAAGATTATATGCATGCATATATAAATTGTATTTCTACAATTAGAAAACTTGTAACTAGGATGACAAAAAGAACCTTCTGACTGGTTTTTCTGGGATTGTTTCAACTTATGTCTGTTCTTCTTGTTCTGTTAGCAATATTCCCTTCTACTCCTTCAACATCATAGTTGGATGATGATGTCCACAGCCAGCAAAATTGTTTCTTTAAAGCCCAGAAAAAAAATCAGAAAAATTCAGAAAACAAAATCAGTCACTATATTGAAGTTTTTTAAAATAAAAAACAAATATTGCTAAGGAGATAGCTCATTTGATAAAAATCTTTTCACAGAAGCATGAAGATTTGGGTTCTATCCCCTGTACCTCAGACATAGTGGTGTGTACTCTTAATCCTAGTGATAGGGATGTAGAGTAAGGTGGATCTCTGGAATCCCCTGAACAGTCAGCTTGTTCTAATTGTTTATTTATAGGTTTAGTAAGAGACCCTGTTTCAAATAATAAGTTGGATGAATCCTAAGAAGAATTGGCATCAAGGTTGTTGTCTGGCCAATATACAAGTATGCATGTGTATACATGCAACTCCACACAAATGTACACCTGTACACTCACAAACACATAAATGTACTCATATATACATGCAATATAAGCAAATAAAAACAAACAAATAAATAAATATTAACTGTACAATACTATATAAATCTAACTAACTTAGGTGAACATGATTTAAAGATTAAGAAATTATTTTTATTTTTTACATTTCATACATGTGCAGGTAGAAATACAAATATGTAGATATTTATATTTAGAGAGAATTGTGCATGCTACATCTAAAAATATTTTCTTTTTTAAATATTAAGAAAGCTCTTTGGAATAAGCAACTTCAATGCACAGCTTGAAATGGGCCAATTGAAGGAAATGTAGTGGCAAACTTATGCTACCACAGACAATTATGAAAAGGCTTTCAGACAGCTAAAATGTGTCATTTAAAAGGAATGTGTCTCATTTATCCATTGTTTAGAAAGACTATAATGCATTTCTCTCCCCTAGCTACTTGGCAAGTGTTTCAATTAAGTGGGCACGGAATTTATCCTAGTGCAGTGTTCTGTTATTTTTCTCTGTAGTGTATAATTGCATGTGACTTTGGACTTGCAGAGTCCTTCCATTGTCAGAAAAATAAAATAACACATCTCTTTTAAGGTAATAACCATAACTTTTCCCAGTGGAAATTCTTGTTTGGTAAAAAGCCCCTGATGTTGAAGCCAGGGCTTCCGCTTTCATCAGTGTATTAGAAAATAATGGAAAAGGACAAATTTGAACAAAAATATTTAAATAGGCTTTTTTTCAAAAGACAACACATAAATGGCCCACAAGTATGTGAAAAGAGGTCTTAGAATTTTATTAGTCATGGAAATGGAAAGGCAAAACTATGGAGTTTGTCTCATCTCTGACAGAATATTTAGTAGCAAAATGGTAAGAGAAAGCAGGCAGTGGTAACGAGAAACTCAACCTGTGTCAACATTGGCCTGACTGCACCATGGCATGTTTTAAAAGAATGTGAAGGATTTGAAAAAAATTAGCCATGTCTATGATCTCTAACCTAGCCGCTGGGTATTTAGCCCTCCTATAGTTATGCTTAGGATCCAGAAACACTGAGATACTCAAATATGAAGATATTCAATTCCTGCAAAGAGCAGGACAGTGTTTAAATATAGCCTTCACACATCTTCTCACATACCTTAACATCGTATAAAAATATTCTTAATGCCTAATACAATTAAATACTATGTAAGTGGGTGTTAAAATGTTTTATCAATAATTAAAGAGAAACACGTACATGTTCAGCAGAGATACTTTTCCTGAATACTTTGAACTTGTGGCTTACTGAATGTGTGGATGCAGAATCTACAGATGGGGTGGGCCAACTGTATGTTGTCCAAAGGGATGGCATTAGTATGTCCAGACACCTACAAGCTCTGTTAATTGTTCCACTCTCTTTAACAGGAAATATCTGGAATAAATTTAATGAAATTAAGTTTCCATCACTGGATAAAGCAACAAATTTGATTTTATAAATAATATGAAACATCAGTAAGCTATTCAGTCCTTTAAAAACTGAAATCCAGTAATTTGTGACAACATGGATGAACTCGGTAGACACTGCCTTGTAAGGTAATTCCTGGTAGATGCAAAGTGAAGTAAACCAGTAATAGGCTGAGAAACTGTACAGTTTCATTCCTATGTGTAATTTAGAATCATTGATATTTTTGGAAAGTGAGAGTGAAATAGTAATCAACAGAGGTTGGAGAAGGAAGAGAGAGGGAGAAATGACAGATGCTGAATAAAAATCAAAGAGAAGACTTTGTACATGCTCATTAAAATTAAGGTAAAGGTTTAAGATATCAATATGTTAATGATCCTGATTTGATTCTCATAGAATGTCAAGATACATCAAGATATCCCCCTTTTTGCTACAAATATCTACCATTATTATCAGTTGAATCAGAAACAAAAATGCAGAAATCAGGAAATGTATAAATTTACATAAACTTTTAAGATCTAAATTATTAATTTGAAAATATAAGCAGAGTCTCATAACACAGAGTCCTTATAATGATTTTATCATGGAGATGAGGTTTATATACTTCAGATGAGTTAAAGGTAGACTAAAGATGATCTGGAACTCATATCCTCCTTCACAGGATCTTATAAGAATTTAAAAGAAAAGACTTTTGAGCAGGGTGATAGATATGGGCCCAACTTAGTTTTTCTGCATGTAGACAGACATCAAGTTTTGCCAGCACAATTTGTTGAAGATTCTGCTGTCTTTCCTCCATTGGGTATTTTTGGCACCTCAATTATCAGGTGACTGTTTTATGTGCACTCATGCTTGGATGTTCTAGTTTGTTCCATTGATCTACATGTCAGTGTTTGTGTCAGTACCATGCTGTTTTTATACTATAGCTCTGTAATATAGCTTGAAATCTGATGTATTACTCCCTCCAGCATTCATGTCTTTTGTTGTAAACCTTTTCAAATGCCCTGAAAAAAGAGGACACAGACCCAAGAGGGAAGCCTACTACCACCATTTTCCTAAACTATACTATTTCTAAATGCATTTCAAAACTTATCCTTAAACTGATAGATAAACATAGCTCCAACTTCACATCAAAGAACCTTCTTTACGCTGCAGATGGAGACTTACAGATATCCACAGATGGTCAAAACACAGAGAATAAATAACCATGGATGCCTGATCGCACCTGGCACATACAAAATTCAACCCCTAAACCAAATTCTCAGGGAACATCTTAGAAAAGGGGACAGAAAGATTGCAAGAGCCAGTACACATTATGGGTGACAGTGTCTTCTAAGCATGACAAGGAAGCTGTACCCATGAAAAGTATCTCCACAATAGAGTTGCCTAAGCAACACATGCATAGAAAGCATACCAGTTGACATACTGATGTGGATAGGGGAAATTTCACAAAGTCTTATTTCTGAATGACGAGGTACAGGCAAGCAGTGTCTGCTGAGAGAAGGAGGGTAAATTTTCTTCAGAGACAAGCCCCCTGATCCAATCACAAGTAGTTTGCCCCTAAATATAGGTATATATATGTAAAATAAATTGACTCAGTAGTGTATTCGCATGTGTGTCCGTGGGTGCATGCGTGTGTGTGCCTATAACAATAATTACTAAAGAATGGATCAGGAATTTTAAAGGAACAGAAGAGCATGGGAAAAACTGGAGGAAGAGAGGAAGGGGTAAAAATGATGTAAATATGGAATCCATGTATGAAATTTTAAAAATGAAATAAAAATTACAATATTAGTCCTCTTATTTTATACTGTACAAAAAAACATTTCACACCCTTTGTCCTAGAAGATATTCAAATTATGTCATAAATGTAATTCCTCATCTGTTGCTTACAATTCGTTCCAAACCAGGAAATTGAAAATTTAAGTGGTGTCTAAACTTGCACTGAAAAGGAAAACATAGTTTCTAATGTTTCAAACACATAGAAGCATGCAAACAGACACATAGACACACACAGACACAAAGCAATATGTTTAATGTAATAACATTCGAGTTGTTTATATATTTTTAATATCAAAATATTTTTCCTGATACTTCACCACTAGGCTATCTTTGTAAATTTCATGAAATTGACTACTTTTCTGAATTAAAATGCTTATAAGCATCCAAGTACTTTTCAAACACCCACTTTTGATTTAAGTATTTTAAATTTGAAAATATTTATTATATAATACAAGTAATTGGACATAAAGATCATTTTTTCTGCTTTTTAATTTTTCAGAAAATGCCATAATTGACAGAAGATTGTTTTTCCAGACAAACCAAATTTGAGTTTGTAGTATAACATTTTCAAAGGATTAATTATTTGAATAAAGTATCGTATATTTTACACTTTCTTCAGTATTACTGGTCATCTACTGGGAATTCAGATTCACAGTCACTGTCTAAATGCACATTGGCGAAAAAGCAGAGGACAGTGATCTGCCTGGTTTGGTCCTCATGTTGTAAACAACCTCTAGTAGCATAACACAGACTGCTTTTGCTGAACTTTGTTATTAATAAAGTTATTTACTATCAGTAAATACTAAATTTGCCTTTCTGAATCTTAACCATGCACATTAAGAATATTTTTCATCATCTTTTTCCTGATAGCGATTACTAAACTACTTTTAATTCACATTCATAGAAATTCTTATGACTCTGTTTGGACACATTTTAAGATAAAAGGAAAATTTTCTGGGCATGGTTGTGAACTCTTTTAATCCCAGTACTCTGGAGGCAGGGGCAGCCTTATGTATGAGATGGAGGCCATCATGATCCAGGTCAGCTACGGCTAAAGTGAGACGGTGTCTAAAAAAAAAAAAAGTTAAAAAGAAAGAAAGAGGGGGTAGAAGAGAGGGAGAGGTATGGAGGGAGAATAAAGAAAAAAAGAAAAAAAAAGAGAAGAAGAAAATAAAAGAATAAAAAAAATTCTGAAGGCTGCAAATTGGCCAGGGTCAAAGAGCAGAACACGGAGTCAGACTGACTGCTGCCTATCTTAACAGACGTGCTGAGCCTACTCCTTAGTCTTTCTGTTTGTGTTTTACTTCACACCATATTTTGTCACTTTCCACAGTGAAAATTTCTTTTAGAGCAATGAGGTTCTGTAAAGACTTCCCAAATTCTTCAAACATTTGTTGGACTGTTACCTTAAATTACCTCCTATTCAAGACTGTTTCTCCTACAGTGAACTTGCGACTTGTTTTAGTCAAGAGATTTTGGAGGAAATAATATCATTCTTTTTCCAAGGACTCAAAGAATTTGCTTGTGCTGAGAAACCTGTAACCCTAAAGAGCTTCATTGACAGGAGACATGAGGCAGTACGCTGCAGTGTGACAATCCTTGAAAAGAATAGAGGAGAATTATCAACCTAGGCAAGTCTAAACAAACCTATTTCAACCCAGCTGAACAAAGTACTCTCACGTGACAACTTATCTCATCTCTGCCAGCAGATTTCCAATCCCTGAAATCCTGAAATCATTATTAAATTGGGTTACATATTACATACATAATTCCAACTGGTTTTGTCACAAGAACATAGGCCCATTCGATTGATAAACTTCTGGAAATAAATGTATGCTTATGTGGTTATGTTTAAATTACATTAGAATTACTGAATTTGATTGAACTATGTTATGTAGAATGCTCAAGATGTCAGAGACAAAACCTCTCTATATGATGAAATGAATGACATATTAATTTTATCTGTAATAATATCATGTTTAAAGTTAGGGCTCGGTACTGGTGCTGTGAAAGTACTTTTTCAATAGAAGGGCAAGTTATTCTTATTCTAGTGAATATGCTTATAAACTTCCAGTCTACAGGACAGAAATGGAAAACAAAGATGTGTGGAACAGCATTTCTGCCACTCAAGATGATTATACATCAATACTCATCAATATCAAGGAGATTCGCCAGGAATTTTGAATACTCTAAAGGGATATTTATAATCCCTCTCTACATCACTATGAAACAAAGCTATATTATTTTCTTCCAGACCTGTGGTAGGTTTCCACAATGCTCTTAAGCATCAATTTGGCTTTGAAAACTGCTGTTTCACAGCAGAAATTGAAAGCGACCATCATAGTTATGTTGAGAAAAGTAATAATTTGCAATTCAGGGGAAGCATAGACTTGCAAAACTGTAACTGACTTTCTCATGAGGTTTTAATTCAGATATCATTATCAAGGAGAATAGAGTACATGTTGCAAGAGAACTGAACAACTTTCTCACTGAGCACTGCTTTTAAGTATTCTAGCAAATTGATACAGTCATTATTCTATCAAAATAAACATGCAATGACTAATTATATACCAGACGACATCATCTCAAGCTACTTTGCATAATGTAAAGTTACCTCCTTTGAACTCTCAAAAATGTTTGCTATGTTGCAGACCTTTTTGTGCTTGTGTTTGAGGATTAACTGTACCTCTAGCTAAATAGGATAAATCACTTGGATTCACTTTTATGCCTTCTCTGACAGGAGAGACATTACAGTTATTAAATAGATATTGGTATTAAATTCTCAGAAGCATAAAAACACATTAAATACTTGCTTATTGTAGATATAAAACTAATATTGACTACTAATTTTTAGTTTTCATATTTAGCAATATATTTCTAAGGATGCATGAATAGATTATAAGTTTCCATAAGATACTGTTTATTGGCAACTTAATTAGTGTACATAATTATTATGTTGGAAGAATCAAAGTTTTCCGTAGAGGAAAAAAGGTTTAGTTATTTAAAGAGCTCTCATCTTAACAATGGGAATAATAAAACTTCTAAAATGTTTAGACTCTATAAAATATTGATGGACTGATGAACAGATATTTACAGAATTTTAATTTTAAATAAGGTAAGAGTATTATGGTGACATCATGTGAAATATGTCAAAGTAAATATGCCAAAACCTTGTTTTACAGGAATATTGTAAAAGAAAACATGATAATGTGTATAGACACTATTGCTATGTAATGATAATGCAAATAAACTCACAAAGTTAAATTTTATCCACCCATGTACACATATATGGTAAACCATACACATTTTACATATTCTTTTTTAATTTTTAAAAAATTTTCTTATCATTTTTCTATATTTTTATTTTTATACTCTATAATGAAGGAAATGCTTTTTATAAAAAGCCAACTACAAAATGTATACTATGTGACTTATTAGTTGAAACAACACACACACACACACACACACACACACACAAACACACACATGCGCGCGCACGAACGAGCAAGCACAGAACTTTTCTTTATGGTGACTTTGATTCCTTCAGGTACATACCTGTGACTGGTATAACTGGATCAATGATAATTCTGTTTGTAGTTTCTCTTCAAGAACATCTAATCTGGTTTTCATAGTGTCTGTACTGATTTTCATTCCAACTAACAGTTTGTAAGTATTCATTTTGCTCCAGATCCTAACAAATATTTTCGTGTTTTTCCCCTTTTCAGATGGCTGTTCTGACTAGGATAAGATGGAGCCTCAATTAAGTGTTCATTTAAAATTTGTAGTTGTTTAATGATATTTTGAAACTACAGGGGGTATTTCAAAAACCTTTGCTAAGAACTAGTAGATGCAAAGGTGAGTAAGCCCCAAAACTTGCTATTGCATTAACTAAAGGCTACAATGACATGTCTTATAGAAGTAATTTTTAACATTGAAAGCAAGTACATTTGTTTCCAGTGAGAAAGATAAAACAGTTGCATAACCAGCTTATTTTTGAGGGTCAAATTCCTTTTCATATAATGCTTTTAATATTCTCTCTAAATATATCTAACAAACCCCAATTTATATAATTTTACTCAAATACCTAAATCCACCAATCAAAATATTTTAAATATTTATATGTAAATTTTTTTCGAGGTTATTGAGAATGGGAGTGTTTCCAAGAATTTTTTTTCCAATTGTTTGTTATTTATATAGAGAAAGACGTGATTTTTTTAAGTTGATTTTTTTGCCTGCCACTTTACTGAAAGCATTAATCATTTCTAGCATTTTCTGGTAGAATTTTTGGAATCTCTTATGTATAATATCATATAATCTGTAAATAGTGATAATTTTACCTCTTCTACTTCCACTTAGTACTCTCTTAATTTCCTTTTCTTGCCCTATTGCTCTTGCTAGAGTTTCAAGCACCATATTCAAAAAGAGTGGAGATAGTGGACAGCCTTGTCTAATTCCTGATTTTAACGGGAATGTTTCCAGTTTTTCCTCTATTATAATGATGTTGGCTGTGGGCTTGTTGTGTGTAGCTTTAATTATGGTATGGTATGTTCTCTCCAGTTCAATTACCTCTAGGACTTTTAACATGAATGTGTGTTTAATTTTTTTCAAAGGTCTTTTCTGCATCTATTTTGATTACTGTGTGACTTTTGTCTTTAAGTCTATTTATATGCTTTATTACATTTGTTGACTTACGTATATGGAACTATCCTCCCTGGACCTCTGGAATAAAGTAAACTTGATCAGGGTGGGTAACATGTTTGATGTGTGTCTGTATGCAGTTTGTAATCTTTGCATCTCTGATCATTAAGAATATGGGTCTAAAGTTTTCTCTTTTTTGTTATGTCTTTATCTGGTGTTGGTATTAGAGTGATACATCCGGTCACACACAGAGAATATACTTCTGAGAGATGCCCAGTCCAATGTGACATAACTACAGTGGAACCACTACACCTACAGTCCATGGAACATACCGTAACAGGGAGTAGAGAGAATACTAGTGCATCCCTCAACTCTCATCAGTGAAGCTTCCCTATCCAACAGAGTGCAATGTACAGAGAAGGTCACAACTTGCTAAGTTTTAAAGAGTAAGAGACTGTAGAGTGTGTCCCTAAATTGGGCTCCTATATTAAGCCTCACCTACCCAAAGAGTCTAAGAGCCACGGTTAGTCCAAAACAGAGGGAAACAGAGACTTTCAGGTCACTGGAGGCTTACACAGGTGAACTTATAGCAATGGTGGCATCAAACACAAGACCCAAGCCAACTCAATAGACAAGGGCCCAGAATGGAGCAAGGAAAAGGGGTGGTGGGCTGGCCATAACCTGGTAACTGTTTGAGGCTGATTACTACTGTGTGAGAGAGAGTAAACCTTCCTTAAGCTCTTTAGATAGGCTGACTAGACTCCAGTGCATGTACTTTCGCTGAAGGGCATCTGGGTACAAATGCTTGAGTGGATAGGACTTAACGTATTACAGAACACATGATCGCTAGTGGGAGAAGTGTGGGGAAATAATGGGGGAGAGGGTCTAAATAAGATTAACAACTGTTGTGTGAAATGTACAAAAGCTCAATAGAAATTTAAAAAATAATAAGTAAAATATTTTAAGTATAAATAGAGATTTTAATCTTTAGTCAAGTTTTCTTATGGGAATCAGCTTATCTTGTTGAAAAATTATTGGTTCAATGGTATATATTCACACATATTTATGCATGTACGCAAATACATGTTTATTCAAGTAGAAGTAATTGGTCAGAGACTTTCCTCTATATTTGAATTACTTATAAATTGTCTATATTAATCCCCTATACAATGTTCCTTATTGAGCCTTGATTCTATTTTCAAGTGCTAAACAACGTTCTCAATGCTCTGGTAGAATATAGTATTCAATCAATAATTTTCATAGAAAAAAAACGCTGTTAGCAAACAACCCTATTAAACCTAAATTCATGCTTTCAGCTTTTGAAAAAAATGCTAACACGGCCAGCTAGACCTTCTTGCAAAATTTGAAACAGACTGGTTATAGATATATATGCCAGTGATTCTGTGTCAGCACTTTCTAAATCTGTATTGGTACTTTCATTCCAAATCTAATCAAGGACAACCCTCTACCAGCCAACACATCTCGGAAATGTTGTTCAAGAAAAAAAAGAAAAGGAAAAAGAATCTTATGGATCTATGGATAATGATTTGCTCATGCCCTTTAAAGTACAAATAATATCTTAGGAAGCAAAATGAACGGCTTTACTGAGTGAATACAGGATTATTCAAATTTTGAAAATATGGCTTATCTGAAAATACAGATAAGAGAGAAGTTCAGACTTACATAATAATATGTATTAGTTTTATAGTCAATAGCATGAAGAAAATTTTCTATTAAGGTATCACGTGTGTAAACTATTCTTAAACAAATATTCTCAATCAAGCTTTCCAGCAATAAGGGATACACTAACATGTATAAGTAATAAAAATCATTTTAGAAAGTCTAAAATTAATACTGGTGTACTGAAATAGTTATGTTAGACTAAATTAGACTGTGGTGAGAATACTGAAATTTACTCATCTAAAGCTACAGTCTTTATGCTCCTTAAGAATCAGCAGGAGACACTTAGACACTTTTTTATTTATTTTAGACATCAACAGCACAATAATAGTCTTTATTAGCACTAGGGCCTACTCTAATGGGGGGATTTACTTTATAAGTCTTAGAATTTCTTGAACTGATCTTACATGAATTATCCAGGAAAAAGCATGAGCCTCTTTAATGGGCATTGTTTTAACAGTCACAGGTTCCCTTCCACTCTATACCAGCAATCACATAAGATACACATATCAAAACACTGGTTTAGGTGGTTTTGTGTGTGTGTGTGTGTGTGTGTGTGTGTGTGTGTGTGTGTGTGTCCATAAGATATGGGATGGATATGGGAACAGCTAGGTAGGGATGAATAATTAGATAGAAAGTAGAGAGCATATTTTTAGTCTGAGGATAGCTGTATGCCCTTTCCAAACAGTCAGCTATATCTTTTGGGAGGTAAGTATAGGCACACAAACAAAATTACACACACACATAGATAAAATAATACAAATATTTAAAAGGATTTAAAAATATAGTTACAAAATCTCACAAATATACCATAAACCTCAGTTTAAAAATCTTTGATGTGGAACATTTAAAAATATGGAGAATAAGTTGGTATTTTATTTTGCATATATTAACTACATTACAAATTTAACATAATCACATCAGTTTTGTAGTTAACTTTAAAAATCAATTAATTAATATTAATGTTATAAAATTAATGAAACATGAATTCTAGAAAGAAGGATAGAATAGAGAATAATCCCATTTGTGAAATGATAAACTTCCCTGAAGAGTTGTTAAGATATTGGCAGAGAATAATTACTGTTTACCAAGATACTCAGATGTACAGAACAGGTAACCTTGCCAAAATGCAACACTAACCATTCCTTAGTTTAGAATATAGTATGGAAACGGTGCCTCATCCTCCTGGCACACAGTGTGGAGGGCAATCCTTGGCATTGTGTAGATTCTTAGGGTAAGAAAATAATGCAAGCAAGTAGAAGAGTGGCATTTGGTATTCTCTAGTGTGAAACAGCTGTCACCTTTGCTCTAGTAAATTACCTCCTCAGAGTCTATTTTCTCCATAATCTGTAGCCGAAAGAGGAAAGAACTGGCTCAGTATGATGCCTGCATGAGGGGGGATAAGATATTGTAATTGTGAAAAGGACTAGAGTTTTGGCACATCTCATACACACAGGAGGGAATTTCACATATTTGGTATTCTGTTTCCAGTTTTACTCATAATTCATTGAGTTCCCGTATCAATTATATACAGTTTAATTTTCTTGAACTATCTTGGTGTTTGGTGTAGGACTGGGCCAGAACTTAAGGAGTCTGTGTTGTGTTTCAGGTGAAATTGTGTTTAATCATACCAAGCTGTGTTCACAGTCGCTGCAGTTTCTCTCCTCTTGATAAGCACTTACTCAGGCTTCAGATTCATTGAAAGGCGTTCCTTGACATTTTCTGCTGCATTCCGCCCCTTTAATTTCATCTTCTGGATAGATTCTGTACACCTCAATATTTGTTCTCAGAAAACAGTTGAGTACTTGCCAACTTCTTTTTTCTTTCTCTTACAATAAAATATAGGGGTTTGGGTTGAGTTCAAGCTCATTCAAGCCCAAGGTTGAGTTTTATTTAAATCTGTGCTAAAAACACATTTCATCATGCTTTTTATATCATGTACTTTAGTAAAATGATTGTTAATTGATTTAGGACATGAACAAAATGGTAAAGCGAAGAGCTGTGAATACAGTTTTTGAGGTTTATAGTAATTAATTAATCACCTACCCAATATTTACTTTGACAGATACATTTGTACTAATCTTTTTCACCCCCTTTTTTTAGGTCTGGTCTAAGTTCTGCATGTATACTAGTTGTTTTATGGGCTATTCTATTTCTTGAAAGATTTAGTTTCTATGGTATACATTTTGCTTCAAATTACCCATAATTTTTTAATAACTTTTCCAATTTCTAAATCAGGTTGATCCTAGAAAACATCTCTCTTACTCTATATACTTTTTAAGCATTCATTTAACGTTTTCTACTCAATACTTCAATCCTTAATATCAGTCCTAAATAATTCCATTTTTAAACATAAAACTTGCCTTTAGTTTCACTATAATTGTTTTCTTTTCAGGAGTTGGAGTTTATATGTGTACACTATCCTCATCTTTCTTGTGTTCCTTCTCTCCCTCACTCACTGTTTGATACTTATACAGATGTATAATTATCATTTGAAAGGTTCTAGTAATGAGGAGCAGACAATAAGTGATGTAGCAGTGAAGTTGTCTTATTTGGCATCTTCAATGTCCATCAACAGTTCCTGTGCTGTAGGTATGGACACAGTGCCTGGCACCGTGAGAAGATGGTAGAGCCTTCAAACTCAGAGCCTAATTAGAGAAGTGGGGTCATTGAGAATGAGCCTTTAAGGTGTATGTGGGGATTCGTGTCCCTCACTTTCATTGCTTCCCTTGTGATACAAGGTGAGCATTTTGGTCACACTAGTGGAAAGATGACTAATGTAGATATCATTTTTTAAAACGGATGAAGGAACATAAGAAACAAGATTCCAAAAGAGGGATATTTGTTTGACTAAATTTAGAATAAGAGAATATTATGAAGATTTAAGCATTAAATATTAATTAGATAATATTGTAATGGAGGAGCAGAGTAGGACTTTTTTTCTCCCGTGGCGTACAGCCTTTCTCTGATCATATGTTCTTATTAAGAGATAGGAGCATATACTCTAAGAAATTCAGCACAGCCAGGTGTGGTGGGGTAAGCTTTTAATCCCTGCACTCAAGAGGCAAGGCAGGTGGATCTCTGTATGATAGAGAACAGCATGGTCTATATAGTAAGTTTTAGGCCAGCTGGGGATGCCAGGAGATCTTGTCTCAAAGAAGAAAAAACAAGAAAGAAAGAAAAACACAAATTCATCATCTCACCCTCATGGTTTTAAGACAGACTTGCCCAAAACATCTACTCACAATCAATTCTGGTTCATACATCTCTACTTTTCTTTTGATTTCTTTGTACTATTTCTGCTATTTGGGGTGTTGAGGGATACAGATGCTGAATTATGTGGATTTAGTACTGCTAGTGCAGTTCCCTTTAGGAAATTAGGAATCCCAATGACAATGGCTTGGATGTGGTTTGAGTGTATCACCTAGGGTTTCATGTGTTGAAATATAAGCCCTATTGTAAGGTGCTAAGAGAATGAAATGTTATTTTAATAATGCTGGTAGGAGGTCCTGCTTTTGGGCAGATGATGAAGACTACATATGATTCAGAGTGGTATTTCTCTGACTAAACAAGAAAGAAAGAGTCCAGGATATTCCCCACCATCTCCTCTAGACTCTGTTAGCAAACTACCAAGACTACCAACAGACACTGCCCCTTGACCTTGGCAATCAAGATCTGTGGGCACCAACAAAATTAACATATTCATTACAAATAACCTATATTGTGGTATTGCAGTATTGGCAACAGAAAATGGATTAATAAGACTTTGAACGAGTATTTTGTATGTCACACATAAAAATATATTAAGTTTATGGGCTATCTGTTCAGTATAAACATAGCAAAATTTGTGATGTTCTAAAATATTTATAGATATTACTACAGATTAGACATTTATAGTATTTTTCCTTGTAATTATTTCACTAAGTTTACAATACCAGCCATCTGGCTTTCACCTATGTAGTTACAAGCTGAGGCATATTCAACAGTAACTAGGTAAATGAGTCTTCATAACAAATATTTTCCCAGAATAAAGCACAATTTCAATTAGTTTTGTATAATCAAAGGGGGATTCCAAAAGTTGTTGATCTATTCTTGGTTCAGCTTTGGTGGTTTCCTTAAATTTAGAAATTCAGTCATTTCTTTTAGATTTTCAAATTTAAGGGTAATAGGTTTTAAAAGTATTTCCTTATAATGTTCCGGACATTTTTCATGTCAGTTGTGACATTTCCCCTTTCATCTCTGATTTTGTTAATTCGAATTTACTCTTTCATTCTTTTGATTAGCTCGATTATGGGTTTGCCACCTTAGTTACCTTTTCAAAGAACCAGCTCTTAGTTTCATTGATTCTTTGTATTATTTTCTCTGTTTTATTTCATTAATTTCTGAGAAAATGAAGTTCCACCAGAACAAAATTTTGGAAAATTTTCTCTTAATTGTTTAGGAATTAACAAATATAGTAATTGAACTCATCCAATAACATCAGTGGCAGACCTCATTTTTTACTTCAGAAATCCATTTCAAGACATCTTATTTATCACTACTTCTTCCAGACCAAAAAACAAATGATAGCATTCTTCCAGAGGTTATCCAGCACATTAGTTCAAAAGTTCACTTCTAAATCATTCTACGTCCTTTTTCAAACTGACTTCATCTCTGAATTAACAACAAGATGGTATTAACCCTAAAATTAGCCAATGACACTAACATGTAGAAATTAAGTACATATTTGCCAATGAGGAAGTCACTTTCTTAGCCAATGTGTTAGCTATTATTAGCTATTAGTGTTATCATTGTCCTTCAGGAAAAGGAGGAAGGCTCTGACAGCTAAAGCTCTCATTAGCTATACATTTATGCTAATACTATAATTGTTTAAATCACACATCTCTAATTATCGTGCATGAATGGTATGCATGAATTATCTAAGCCTCTATACTATTTCTGTCAGTACTATGGGCCTATATACTAAGTACATAGGCCTTTTAAGGAATAAACAAGTGCTTGTTGACAATTTAAACTCCATAGTGTATGACTCTCCATGAGTAGCCTTGAATTTCTGTATCAGAACAGTATATCTGTCAGTTTTGGACCAAATCAACATGCACATACTACAATTAGTACTCTAAATACTCATAGAATAACACATATATTTCTAAGAAAATCAAAAACTACTCCATCATGGTTGTGTCTGATTTTTAATCTAACCATGGCACACAGGAGCTTAAACAGTTTTCTGTTTTTTAATTGTCTCTAAATGTCTCTCAGTGTGGATCCATCCATAGGATCCTGGTTAAGATACTAAGGGTCACATACTTGAAAGAGACTGACTCTTCCCTTCCCAGTAACCATTGGCTTTCAACAGTTCTTGAGATAAGGTTGGGGTTTCTTACCTACTTCCCCATGTCTATGCTGAGACTTTGTCTGACTTTAGTTTACGTGGTGCTTGTACACGCTGTCACCATTGTTGTGAGTTCATTTTGAGTAACTTTCCAGTTCCAGAAGATGGTGATTAAACAGAACTCAGAACTGGCCAACATATAGAGAATAGGAGAATACAGAGTGATAATCAAGGAACTGGACACCTTATATCAGACTTCTGCCTCCAAAAGGCCCACTGATTATGCATCAAGGTGGTGGAAAGATTGCATGAGTCAGAGGCGGAGGATAATCACAAGGAAACATAGTTTCCCAGGCTGCTAGGAAGTTGCTTAGATGCACTCATAACAATGGTCACAGAATGCAGAAGTACTACATATTTTAAATTTTTTATTTTATTTTATGTGTGTGTTTGCCTGCATGTATGGAAGTGCACTGATGTGTGCAATGCCTACAGCATTCAGATCAAGACAATGAATCCTGTGGAAATGGTGTTAGGGGAAGTTGATAGGCACACGTGGGTGTTGGGAACCAAACCCTGGTCCTCTATAGTAGTAGCCAGTGCTCTGAACCTCAGAGCTATCACTCTGTCTTACTTGGAGCATTTTTCTAAAGGGAGTAATTTGTCTATCACTCTGATGACCACATGAAAAATTACTTTGCTGAGTAAAATTATTTATATCATTATATTTATGCCACTGATGTCTCCATTACCCACTTTTGTCATCTGGTTCAAAAAACATAGTTTATTCATAACTATGATAAAACCCACAATCGTTCTGTTCTATATTTATTCTCTTAAAAATGAGCACAAATATATTCTCAACATCATCAATGAATATGCTGACAGTGCTTCTCTCTTGTGAATGACTCATATGGAGATATATCTACACCAAATGTAACAGTGTTACCATTATGGGAAAAGACAACCTGCTTTGTAGTCCAAAGATGTAGTCTATGGGTTTAGTCATAAAGTGAAGAAATAAAGATGCTATTTTTTTTTGTTCAGGATGTAGCAATAAACTACTTGTTAAAAGAAAAATAAATAAATATTTTTGCATATAATACTAGCAAAAAGTACTCTGGATCTAGACTCATTTTGATCCTGAGATACTTCTTTATTTGCCATTAATCTCTAAAAAACCCTCCTCAATCCAAGAAGCAAAGAAAGATAAACATGAATTGTTATTTACATGTTTATGGATGACCTTATAGATCCAATTTTTTAGACCACTGTTAACACTGATTAGGCTAATTTTACACCATGGTTTCAAGTAAATATATCAGTTAAGTATTTTCCCCTTGCTCAAGATCATTCTGACATTCAGCATGTCCTTCTAGTAGGCTACAAAAAAAAAAAAAAAAAAAAAATTCCAGTGTATAAACACATATCAGGGGTCTTCTTGTATCCTGATTATTGATATCCATGGACCCAGAGCAGTACATAACTTCATGCACAGTGACAAGAAAGAGAGAAATAGCTTCCTCTCAAGGAAAAAGGCAGAATGATTGATGAATTCTTTAAAAAAATGAGCATTTTTCACAAATTTTATTTTAAAAGTCTCATTAAAATGAGAGGCTTAAGTAAACTCTAATGTCAATGATAAAAACAAGAATTCTAACTCAAGGATGTGTGAATTACTTCTTTCTACATCACTGACTTTTACCCCAGGGCTACCATACATTAGCCACTCAGTAAATGTTCACTGGCTGGTAAAGTGACATCGCATAAGACATGTATAGAGGTAACCCAGAGAGTAATAGTCAAAAAATATAAGTAGTTATATTTTTGTAGCAAAAAATGATTTTTCTACACAGTTTAAAATGAGTTATGCATATAATTTATAGTGATTGGATATCAGTAGTGAAAATGATTCAACTGACTCATTTCTCGTAGACATTCTACAAAGTACTTATCCTCCTAGAAGGAACTGCATTGTTAGGTGTTTAATTATTTTGCATTATGTATCTAAACAATATGAAAGTTCACTTTGGTTTTCATTGTCATGTTGAGAACACTTATCAACTGACAGGTATGAATAATCATACTGCAGACTGAGAATTCAGCGTTCAAGGGTTTTTTTTTAAGAAAGTGGATTCATTAGATGACTATGTGTGCTAAATTCTAGAATGTGCCTTACTGTTATTAAAGTGCTCCAAATGAGTCAATGCCTTAAGCTTCTCTGATCTTCGAAATATGACTCATTTTGAAACATTGGAAAAGCAAATTTCATGATTTACCCAAAGGCCACATAATGGACCCCTCTTATTTCTTCAATATAGTGCCCAAGATCAGCTTCACAGACAAAAAAATAAAAAAAAAAAAAAAAAAAGAGATCTAAAGAAAAGGAAGAATTTTGGATTTAAAAACTTAATTTCTTTACATTTTCTTTACTTTTTCCACATTTTTCTTCAAAAACATATACATTGTTAGGAAGATACCCAGATGCCCAATGTGTGTCCCAGATTTAATATGAACTAAGAGAGTTAACTCTTCTGATTGTACAAATATTTCCCCAGAACACAAGTGCTGTGTCATTGTGACCAGAATGTTCCTCTGACTCTGTGATAACTGATCCATGGTCCTGCCTCCTTCCCATATTCTGCAAAGGAGTCACCCCCCTTACCTCTTCCAGCCAATTGGTTGACCTTGACTGCTTACAGGGGAGGGATTAAGGGTACAAAAGCTGGGAATACCACACAGATCATGGGAACCACAGGATTTATGGTTGGGGGTGGACTTTTGAATACAGCAGTGAATCGGGAGGAGGGGGCTCTCACTCTTCTGTAAGTACACCCACATCCCAAACTCAGTTAGCAAGTCCAGTAAACTCCTTAAGATTCTTCAAACCAGGGTGTGGAGAATTGTTTTCTCAGGTTGTCCTAAGGACTGTGGGAGGAGGGGATCCGACACCACCTGCATCTCCCAGCAGTGAATTCGACACACAGTCATATACACACACTTAAAAGCATGCCAATCCACACATTTCACCTTACTAAACTCAGTAATAAATAAGTGCTTTGATGCTTTCTTCTGAAGCCACAGAAATTGCCTTCACTACCTTCATTTTGCAACAATCATCAGTTACTTTTACTGTTCTGTGATGGTTGCTTATCTTTTGTTATCTCAAAAAGAGAGGGATGGACTAAATTAAATGTGTCCCAGGACATATGTCAAATTAAAAAAAATTATTTCTGAAATACAATTAAATGGAATAGTTCTCAAAAGTCTCCTTTCAGTTTTGTATGGAATTAAGTTCTATTTTCTCAGTTTGCTTTAATTATGATTAGTTTCTGGAAATATTTTTCCCATCTGGATAATGACCATATTATGAATCAATGTTTGCATATTTTAAGCCATAGAAATATAATGTAAGTAAAATGTGTACTACAGTGAGTTGGCATGAGTAATCAGCTGAATTATAAAATAATACAATAAAATATATAAGTGAAAACTTCAATAAAATTCCCAAATGTATTTTATGATCTATCTAACTAACTTATTTTATCTGTGTATGTGTAATTTATTTTTTTTACAGTTGCAGCTAAGAAAAGGTATTTTTAAGGTTGTTTTTCACTTTCAAAAGAAATATAATACACTTTCCTGAATCAATATATCAGCCTATTTATGTTTCCCATGTTTTTATCCTATATACTTTGTGAGACAGATGTACAAAATTTTACTTTAAATGTATATGAATTTTCAGTGTTCATTGGCAAATTTGAAGAGCATAGTTTCAAAACATTGTTGAAAACTCAGAGCATGGAATTTTTTCCAAACATTTTTGTACATGGACAATGATAAAACTCAAAGTTACACTGGAAGTTTTCATGGAAGCCTGTAGCTTTTCATTTCTGAGTAAACAAATTTGAAAGCTATGCAAGTTATTCATTCTTCTCTGCATTATGTATCTTCAATATAAAGTTGACATACATTAGTCACTAGTGCAAAGTGAGTAATCAAATCATTAGTTTTTTAAAAATGTATATTTAGATCAACCTAAGTTCTAACTAAAAGCTATTATCAGAGTCTACAGAAAGAGAAATTAGAGATATAACAAGATATACATAATATTAAGACCTCTATTTTTAAGGCATATGAAACCTTTATATAGGTTGATTTATTTGAGAGAAATCATCTTGAAATGTATGTATCTAAATGTAACAATAATAATCAAGGAAGAGGACAAGAAATTGAGGAGTTAAGAATATGGGAGGAGTCGGAATGGGGATGCTGATGGGTAGTAATGATGCAAATATAATCCTCGTGTATGAAATTATGAAGAATAAGAAATAAAATAGTTTGTTAATTACTTTTGAAATGTTAATTCTTACTCTTATTTTGGTTTTCAGTGTACGTTCACTTGTATCTTAAACTATATTAGTAAGTTTCTGAACAAAATCATTTTATAAATAATAAAAAGTAAACTAGGTCTGACCTAGTGAGCTGTAAAGCCTACTAACTACAATAATGACTGCCCAAGTAATATATCATTAATGGGGCATTAGTGGCACTTTTATCTTGGAGGTAACCAACAGCTAGCTAATTGGCCTTAAGGCCTTAAGTAGAAGGTATCTGTGCCCAAAACTAATCATAACCAAATATCTTTGGCTAAAGAGGTCATAGACCTTAGAGGAGAACTACTATTATCATTGCCTAAACCAATATATTATTTAACTATATTGTAAATACTTGCCCTTATACCCACACATGAGAGTAGCTCTCACCTCTGATCAAAGAAACGTTTGATGCAACCCATGGAAACTATTATACCCACAGCTGACCAAAATGCAGAGAATAAATGACCATGGGTGCCCATCTCCAATTGATACATTTACAATGTAACACCTACACCTAAGCTCAAGAAGCAACTTGGAAAAGAGGGGCAAAATGATTGTAAGCCTGAGAGGAGCAGGACACCTGCTGCTATGTCCTATCCTCCAGACATAACATGGACCTGCACCCATGACGTCTCAACCCATGGTGGCCTGAAAAAGAGCTGTGTAATAACAATTCATGACATACCAAGATAAATGTGGAAAATTTCACAAGTTTTCACCCTGAAATGAAACTTACAGGCAACCAAGGGCTGGAGGGAGGGAGGGAGGGAGAGGGAGAGAGAGAGAGAGAGAGAGAGAGAGAGAGAGAGAGAGAGAGAGAGAGAGAAAGAGAGAGAGAGAGAATAAGATTATTCCAGGGAAAAGCTCCTTGATCAGTTATCCAATCCCAAATGCTTATCCCTAAAGGAAGACATGTACATACCAGAAACATTAAATGGATTCATATTGTGTGTGTGTGTTTATGGAACAATAATAATTAAGGAAGAGGTCATAAATTTAAGAGCTGGGGAGGGAACATGGGTGCAGTTGGAGGGGAAGAGTTGGAGGTATGAAAATGATGTAAATATCATACTCATGGTTGAAATTATCCAGAAAATTATATATGTATATATATATGTATATATGTATGTATAAAGTAAATTATAGGAAAAATAATTGACTTGCTGCACTTTTCAGTACAGCCAAATTGACTAAATTAGAACTGCTATCTGGAATCTGATACTCAGTGAGGAACCTCACTAATAGTTTCAAAAGAGAAAATATTGTCAATTTTGGAAGTAGAAATAAAATTGAAATCCTCGATCTCTGAAGTTTTTATTAAAGGGCACAAGAAATAAACATGGAGGGTTAGCTTAGTTCTGGTTTTGCGTTGTTCTTTCTCTCTCTGAGCCCATCCCTTTCTGTTAAACAGAGTCTGCTCATGAAAAGCAATCATAGGCCCATCACAAACGTGTAAATATCACTTTTCAAAAGTCTCCTTCATTAAGTCTCACTTCCAGAACCACCTGAGGAACTGTAAGTGTGACACTTCAAAAGAAACTGTGGCTGGCTTCCTCGAGTCTTCTGTTCTTTCTTTAGAATGATATATCATCAACAAAATATGCAATTTTGGAAAATGATATTCATGAAAGAAACCAGTGATACCACAATACTCATATTTGTTCTAATCTTCTGATTGAATCTAAGAGGAAAATATCTTTGATAAGGTCACACTGCTACTAAATACCTGGATCAGAAGTCATATAAATGTTCTGGTTATTGTTCAATGTTGAAATGAAGGAACAGATAAGTGAGAGTTAATCAAAATGAGTAAACTACTATCTGATAACCCAATTAAATACATGAAAGTGGATTTTAAAGTAGATACCTTGCAAAGTCAGGCAATGCAGGTTATAGAAGTAATGCCACTGAACAAAATCTCCACTCAAAGTATAGGATAATTCTATAGTATTTATTGGTCAGATAGATCTCAAAGGCCCATAAACAATACAAACTCTTCCCATTCCTATTGGTTATCTATCAGAACTAGCTGATAAACCATATTTTTGAATACAACACTAACTTTGGATACAAGATGAAAAGAAATTTATCTGGGACATATCTGAATGCTTCCTCTCTCCTGGCTATCTTTCCTAGTTGCTGATGGAGCTATGCAGTGGGCTAGGGGAGAGGACAGAAAAGGCATTAATGGTATGACCTAACTCTGAGATCTATGAACTACAATACAATTTGTCAGGTAATATGTGCCCATTGGTACAAGAGTGACAATTGATAAGAGGGTAACTGAGCACTCCATGTTTGGTGTTGAGGACTGCTCTATAACACAGATACTCCTAGGACTGTAAACATGGTCTATGACCCATGACTGAAGAGGTAAGAACCAATACTGCTTAGCCTAATTGACTTGGAATCAAACTGCCTTCAAAATATCTGTGTATATGCTCACTGGCAAAGGTTACACTCAGTCTTAGCCAGAGAAGACTCTCCTTGTAGTAAACAGTTTTTGCTGACTCTGACTGCACAACATGCTGGTGCATGCAGGACACTCATAAGTCTCAAGAAGCATTGTAAGGAGTGGGTGGAAGGAAAGGAAGGGTGGGACGATAAGGAGAAAAGCTGAAAATTGTCATTTACACTGCCATGGCAATTGTGAGCTCACTGCATCTGTGCATACTCTTATGGGCCCACAGAGGTCTGGCCCTCCTATCAGTCAGCTATGGATGTGAAAAGTATCTCACAGGATCCTATATTATTGCTAATCTATTGGCAATTAACAGATTCTGAGAGGGAAGAAAAGTACAATTTATGTATCTGCTGACAAGCCCACAAGTCTCTAATGGATAATTCCAAACCCAGGGTCACACAGATGGCCCCAGTTAGACTCCATGGGACACACAACAAAACAAAAAGTAATGAATGTGCGAAAGAGATTTGTAAGAAAGATGAATGTATTATACTGGATTGAGTGAAATAAGAGAGGCTGAGGGGAGAAGAACCAGTTGCATTACGTATATGTCTATGAAACTGTCAAAGGACAAAACTTAATTGAAAAAAAAATGGAAGAATAACAGCTCTAAGTCTAGCTTGGTTTTATTTACTAAGCATGAACTGTAGGGAGAGAATAAAAATTCCAAGAGATATAATAGGAGAGTGTGCAGGAGGAGAGAAGAGTTCGTGTTTGAGTGTTTCCATATCAACTAACGCTGTCTACTAAGTGTCAGAAAATAATAATATAACTGAAAATGTGGAAACTACTCAATTTCCATGCAAACAACTCGCCAGGCATTTTGGCACACTCATTTAATCCCAGCAGATTCCAGAGATCAAGGACAGTCCATTCTTCATAGTGGGTTCCAGGTAAGCTGAGGTTACAGGGGAGTTTGTCTCAAAACACACACACACACACACACACACATATGCCAACTTGAATATGTCATAATAGAATTAGTTTCTTTTGGTTTGCTTGTTTGTTTTGCCATTGGACCTTATGATACTGGGCATGTTAGTTAAATTAGGTATGAACTTAGTTCTCTCATTTGCAAAAATGAAAGGCAATAATATTGATCCAATAAAAGAACTCATGAATCAAATGAGGTGTTTTTGAAGGCATGCAACACACAAAACATTAGGCCAGCATTGTTGCCATCATTATCATCATAAATAGCACTTTTCATATCACGAATGCTATGAGATTCTGAGGAGAGACATAGTAATCTGGAGACATGCCAAGTTTATTCCCTGGAACAAACAATTAATTTGGGATGTCAGGGAAGGGCAGAAGACCAGAGCAGAGAAAGTGACTGTAGCAAGCAGGAGGGGCAGGGAAGTCACAGCAGCCACTTTGGGGATCACAAAAGCAGTTAGGCCATGCCAGAAATTGGAAGTGACAGATGGGAGAGCTGGAAAGCCACAGAATCTGGGGATGGAGGCACACTAGCTATGAGAGAGAGAGACAGAGAGAGAGAGAGAGAGAGAGAGAGAGAGAGAGGTGAAAATGACAAACTATTCCTTTCCATCTTTTTAAAACTAATTTATTTTTGAGACTATTATACATGAGTATTGTATTTTTGTTAATTCCACCCCCTTTGGCCTCCTTCAAACCCTCCTTGTACCCCTACTCCCTCCCAATTTCTTATCTTTTTTGATTATCATTGTTACATGCACCCATATAAATTTATTTTTTAAATTAAAAACTTTTTAATTTCATGTGTATGGGTATATTTGCATGTATGTAAGTACACGTATATTATGCAATGCACATAAAAGTCAAAAGAGAGCCTCAAATCCCCTGGAACTGGAGTCGCAGAGGTGTGTCAGTTTCCATGTGGGTGCTGGGATTCAAACTGCAAGAGCACTCAGTACTCTTAACCAGTGAGCCGTCTCTCCAGCCCCTACTCACATAAAGTTATAATGATATATACATGCATACACAGAGACACAGACACAGATGCACACACACACACACACACACACACACACACACACATGCAATGCATCAAGTCCATTTAGTGGTGCTCATATGTATGAGAGTTTAGGCTGCCTGATTGGAATGAGATATCTTTTCAGGGTGCCAGACCCTGGAGAAATCCGATTCTCACTCCATCAGCATTCATTGATTGCCTGAAGATCTTGATCTTGATGTGGAATATTATGAAATTTCTCCCATGCACCTTAGCATGTCAACTGGTTTTGTCATTATATGGAGGTCTTGTTAGACTACCATACTGTGAATATTTCACTGCTGTAGCTTCCTGATCATGTCTAGAATGCATGAACTAGTAGTAGATATTTTTCCCTCTGGTCTTACAACCTTTCTGCCCCATCTTTGCTCAGTGTTCCCTGAGCTTTAGATATAGAAGTTACAGTGTAGATGCTTTGCTTAGGTCTAGGCAACTCGTAGTAATTTATTCTCTCCATTCAACCAGTTGTGGGTCTCTAATCGTCTCCATCTGTTGTGTAATGAAACTTCTTTGATGGGAGTGAGAGGTACACTTGTCCCTAAATATAAGGATATGTATTTAGAATACAGTAAGAAATTATGTTGGTTGAAGGATGTGAAAAATACAGGTTTTGCCCAAGGGTCTATGATCTCTCCGGTTATGTGTAGTTGGGTATGTTGAGAATACCACCACGAATTCCCTGCCAGTGAACAGGCCAATAGATAGCTACTGATTGCTCTCAAGATAAAAGTGTCACTACTGTGCCAATAGACATTACTTAATGTGCTGGTCGATGTTGTGGTTCATAGGATTTACAGCTGGGTAGAGCCATTTATTTATTTTTAATTTTATTTTCCTTTTTTTATTGAATTCTTGAATTTTCATACAATA
>NW_008332663.1:1507579-1515083 GCF_000622305.1 Nannospalax galili | reverse complement strand
CACTGGATCCTAGTTATCCTACTAATAGTCAGACCTTACAAAAAGATTGATTCTTCCCTTCCTATTTTGCTGGTGAGCTTTATCTTCAGATGTTATCACCATTGGCTGCTACAAATGCAAAATTCCCCAGGGAACAAGAAGTAGCCACCTTGAAAGGAGTCAGTCCTAACTTTCTCAATAGTCTTAAGTTCTCTTAACTCTCTCTCACTAACACCAGGTACCATGTGTCATCAAGTTGATGAATTTTAACAGCTCCAATTCATATTCATAGAACAGAATATCAAAGCTGATCAGGAACTTGGAATATTATGGAACTCAGTCCATCTTTTTATTTACAAAATAACTTGTCACATCTGGCTAAGTGACTTAGGGAAATCCTAATCACTTCAGACCCTCATTTAGCAGCACGCTTCTACGCCACATTCCTTTCCTCTAAGAAAGCTGCTAATTTCTGTCAAGCACGGGCTAAAGTATAAATGTAAAACTTCTCAAATATAATCCATACTTTGTTAGCACTTTTCCATGTGACTTCCTCTCTTTAAATCTTAGTATTAAATGACATTTTGTAATTAATTATAGTTTTCCCAAGAGATACTGACCTGACTTATTCTAGTAGAAATCTTTTGTGCAGCAAATATGTTGCAGCCTGAGTAAATATATTTCCTGATTTTTGAGCAACAGACTTTGAAGAAAATTTCCTTACTGAGTATACAATTAGGTGGTTTAATGGTAGAAAATTAATTAAAAGTAAAATGTTGTAAATGTAAATGAATAAACTTATGTGTAAAATACCATAAACCATTGTATAGAATGTAGTAGTGTCTGACAGTATGATATGTAATGTTTTAGGATTACTTGTCAACTCAAATAAGCCAAAACACTTTTCTAAATGCTATTAGAGTTGCACAGGCCAAATATTACTAATGGTTCTTTACTTACAAATTGTGTGTGTGTTGTGTGTGTGTGTGTGTGTGTGTGTGTGTGTTTGTGTATATGAAAGCAGTACCAACTTAATATATGATTAAGAGGCAAAAAGTAGGGCAACAAAAGAGTTAATTTACTAAATAAAATGACGGCATAACAGAAAAATGTCAAGATTTTTGGAAAGTTCACTTACAGCTGAAAAATCTTTTTTAAGAAAGACTAGCTCATGTAAAAAAGCAAGACGGAATCATAATAGTCCCCCAAAAATACTGAAAAATTTCACATACACTATCTCTACAAGAGTCCATGTGTATAGCTGAAGGCTACATAACAAGAAACAGTACCAGACAGGAGAAACCTCCCTTTGAATTGTTGGCCAGGGTGGTCCAAAAGACTCCCAAAATTACACAGGCTATAACCACAGACCTTGATTGCCTCCCAGAACTCGAAGGTAAGACCCTATTGCTGAAGATAGGACATATTTGGGACACAGGATTTGAGCAATAGAGCTGGAACTGACATGAAAGTGTTCTTTTGGAATGCTCGCACTCATAGTTTTGGAGAGTACTATGCAAGCTGCTAAGAGGGGACATCAGTCAATGGTCCACCCCAGGTTTAAGGCTTAATAACCACATCAGTGACTGGCACAGCAAAATATTTTGGGGCAGTAGTGGCACTTTTATGTTGGGCATAATCAACAACTTCCTATTAGACTTAAATTCCTCTCAGTGAGATGAAACTCAGGTGTGGTACTATAAACACAGTCAAATACACATGGTTGGAGAGGTCATAGATCACAGAGAAAACACCAAGGTTGTCACATGCCTATACCAACCTAATTTCTTACTAGGTGCAAAATATGGACCCTTGTATTTGCAGACCTGTATTTCAGTCACCACTCATCAAAGAAGTTTCTTTTGCAAAAGACAGAGATTATTCTAGAATTCTAAAACTGGTCACACACAGAGATTGTCTGTGAATTGCACAACCCTAAGTGACACACCTAGAATGCAACCTCTACACCTAAGGCTCACAGTGGAACAAGGGGTAGAGAGAATGCTAATGCATCTCTCCACTCTCATCAATGAAGTTCCCTTATGTGGCAGAAGGCCATGAACACACAAGGACACAAATGGCTGAAGCATAGAGAATAAGAGTCTGAAGATTATGGGTCCTTGGATAGGACTCCTATATTAAACTCTACCCACCTAGGACTCAGGGCCCATTGTAGAAGAAGGGGCAGAAAGATTGTAAGAATCAGAGAGAAGGTGCATGACCATATGGAAATAGAGCTCTACAGGCTACTGAAACCTTGCTCATATGAACCTGCAGCAATGGTGTCAACATGCACAAGACCAATGCAAACTCAAGGAGACAAAACTCCAGGATAGAACTGTGAAGATGGAAAGGAGGCCCCAATTTTAGCCAAACACTATTGGCAGCTGATTACTGCTGAGTGAGGAAGAATTGATCTTCTTAAAGTGAAGGACTCTAGAGAGGCTGACTAGATTTCAGTGGATGAACTTTCACTGAGGAATGTCTGGGGACACTAACTTGACTTGAGAGTCTTTCACACAAATGACAGAATGCATCAAATCCAGTGGAGGGGGCTATGGGACATGCCAGTGGGGAAAGGGGCATAAAGATGATGAAGATGTTCTTTATGAAATACACAAAAATTCAATAAAAATTTACAGAGTAAGAAATATTTTTCTGGAGGATTCAAAAGTCTTCCTGTAGATTTGAAAATTTCATTATAAACTTCCTATCAGATAAATATAAATGTCCTGATTAGGATTCATAGGCTTGGCCAGTGTAAGCTTCCTTGTGCAGTAGAAGATGATTAATACAGAAAACTACAACTGCCCAAAATATAGAGAGTAAGAGACTGAAGAGCTTGTGTTCCTGTCCCTGGAAAAGGTCCCTATATTAAATCTCTGCCACCTAGGGCTCAGTGACAATTGAAGAAGGAAGGAGGTGGAGGAAAGACTGTGTGAGCCAGGGGTGGTGATTATCACAAGGAGACAGAGTTTTTCCAGGCTCCTAGGAACTTGCTCATGTGAACTTGCAGCCATGGTGACAGCATGTACAGACTAATTCAAAGTCAAACCAGACAAAAGCTCAGCAAACAAATAGGGAAATGAGTAAGAAGGCCCAACCTTAGCTGTGGAACTATTGGTGTTGATCATTTCAGATGCGGGGGAGGGGGATTTGCTCTTTTTAAGGGAGTGATGAGACTCCAGTAATGAACTCACACCAAGATGCATCTGGGGCCACAAAGTTGACTCAGTGTATGACAGAATTCATGAAATCTGGTGGAGTGCTTTGTAGGTGTGCAGTAGGGGAGGGGGGTCCAAATATGATTAGGGTGTATTGTACAAATTGCACAAAAATTCAGTAATATATATGGTAAATAAGATATATAGAAGTATGTTTGTCAAATAAATGACATATTTTAAAAACTATTAGAGAAAAAATTTAAGAGACAGGAGGTGAGAAATTGAAGTACAGGTAGGAAATTCTGATGTTTGCTACATGGAAATCTATCAATAAGATGAAAATGCTGGTATAAACATATTCAGATCTCTAAGTTGTCTCCATCATAAAAGAACAGAACTGCACTGCTTCTTGCTAGAATGTTAAAGAGACTGCTGTTTAGATTCTAAATGTGTAAGATCTACTATATAAGGAAACTGTATTTAAAAACTGTGACCAGTAACAGATGCTATTCTTTTCTGAAAGGAACTGTTTCCTAAAAAGAGAACCATGGATTAACAGTTTCAGACAGATTTGATTTGCATCTCAGATTTAGTCACCAAACCATGAACTAGTAGAGTATAAGAAAACATGTAGGAAGTTAACTCTCTGAAATTACTCTAGTTGACTCAAGAAAACTAATAAATTAGGGAAAGATGGTTTTATTGAAAAAATATTCAAAGGCCAGAACTGAGGTGGCTCGTTACCTATCTGTAGCTCATTAAGTTCAATGAGGAATATCATTGACCTTCAGATTTCTTTGTTTGGGTAATTGGAAAGACTTCTACCAAAGGAGAGAATACACAACAGATATACTAATAACAAATGTGATAAATGTAGTTTTAGATGTGTTGTATAAATTCTTTTTGAAATTTAGAAGACGTGTTATTTCAATATATATGCAAATGCTGGTTGAATCCATAACAGTTTGGTATTTATTAAATTTATGTGATTATCAAGAATACACTGTAATGGAGGATGAGCGTTGAGGCTAGCAGAGAATGCCAAAGCTATGCCATCAGTGATTTATAAGGAATTCTAAAACTGAACAACAGAATTGTGAAATCTCCAGCTGTGGGTTCATTTTCTAAGACTGCTGTTGTGAAATATAAGAACAAAATGTGTTTAAAACTTTGTGTCATAGTCTGAGGTTTCATGTCTGATCTCTTGCTTTTAGAAGAGGGAACTGCTCAAAGGGCAATGAAGAGAATCTGCACTATGCCTGTCTCATAACTTTGGGTTTCCAGAAGTCATTACCCCTCCATGATATTTACAAGAATTATTACAAACTCTGCTCAATTCTTCATGAGATGTTCTCATTGCATTGGAGCAAGACTGTATCCAGTTTCCACTTTTTAAATATTTTCTTATTTTTTTATTTGTGTGTGTGTGTGTGTCTGTGTGTGTGTCTGTGTGTCTGTGTCTGTGTGTGTGCCTGTGTGTGCCAGATATGTGGAATGGTCTATGACATTCATAAAGTATATTCACCATTTTCAAATAATTTTACTTGGAGTTTTCTAATTTGTAACTCCAAATAATATCTAGATTTCCAACTCTATCTCCTACATTAAAAACATTTCCTTTCCAGATGAATCCTCTTAAAACTTCAATATAAAGGTATCACTGATTTCTCCCAAGACAATTGGGTGGAGGACACTGTCATCTCTCACATTGAGATCAACTGTCATCTTAATAATCATGAAAGTTTATTGTTAGAAGTTTTTATTCTGTTTCAATTGATAAATAATATTTACTTCTATGACACAAATTTTTTGAACAATGTTAAGAAAACATAAAATCACAAATTGTTTATGCCCCATGTAAAAAAGAATAAAAAAATAAGACATAATACAACATTTTTCCATATACAAAATACAGTTGAAAATTTAGACAGAGTAAAGTGTTAGAATAATGAGATCAGAAGCAGTGAGAATTCTACAGTACTCAGGAAGTAGGGATCCAGGAGATATATCACATGGTTGTATTCAAGATGGAGTTTGAAGTTAGAACAACACTGTCCCACTTCCTAACTGTTTCCTCTGATGTTTCACCAACCTGATACAAGTGTTCTTGATGACTCAAACACCATCTTTCTGAAATCTCTGAAAAATTTAGACAACAACCACATTTACTATTATGTTCTATTCATTTAAACTGATTCTCTTCCTGCATCACTTCTAAATAACGGAAGTCTATAATACTATAGTCACGTCTGTGTTTTGGTTTCAGATGCAATTGTTGATTTTTTCCACTCTGATCCACTTCACCTTTTTCTTGTTATTATTTGCTTATTTTTTCTTTGAGGCATGGTCTCTCTGCAGTCCCAGCTGGCCTAGAACTTGTTATGTAGACCAGGCTAGCCTTGATCTAATAGAGATCTGCATTCCATTGCCTCCTGAGTACTGAGATTTAAGTGCACCACAATGCCTTGCTATCCTCCTCACTTTTTTAAACTTCTCAGGTAAAATTTGTCCACTCAGTTCACAATGATGCCTTATGAAATTATACTTCAAAAAATTCTAACTGATCAGTTTAAAAGGTTTTCTGTCTTAGTTTTGTTAATAATTTCATCCTTCAGATGATAATTAATGAATCAATTAAGTCTCTGTAGAATACTATGTGATTCTGTTTCTCAAAAAACTACAACTCTTTGTTTCATATGTTTAGGGACATACATGCACATACACAAACCACACACATACTGTACCATTTGTCCAATTACATCTTTATTTAATTACTTTTATATTTATTCATTTATCATCTATTATAAAAGTGCCAAAAATGAAACATCATTTAAATACTAATTCATATATACTATGCTGGCTATAATCACAAAGAAAAGCAACAAATATTTGCAAGGAGAAGTAGAAATTTGAACTCTGACATGATGTTGGTACACTAAAATATTCCAGGTAATTTTAAAATGATGGTTCTCAAAAAGTTGAGTTTGTACTTTCTGAGTTTATTACTTTCAATTAAACTCTAAAACATTATGTATGATAAAAGAAGACATCCACAAATAGCCACATGGCATATTATTTCATTTGTATAAAATTTCCATAAATGGCCTAGTCCAGAGACTGAAAGTTGATTAAATGCTTCTATCATTGAAAATGGAGTAAGATGAAAGTCTACTAAGGATCCTATGCTTCTTTTTTCATGATGCAAATTTTCTGAAATTATAAAGTTAAAGTAAAATTAGATGATTGTATAAATTTCAGAAAGTACTACAAATTAAGTTTTATTTTCATTGAATTGTAGCTCACTAAAAGTGAATGCATGCTATGGGCAAACAGTTATCATTTTACTTTTTTTCTTTTTTTTACAAGTATGAATCTTTTATTTGTACAAAGTGTATAGATGGGGGGTTGGTGGAGTTCCTTTTTAGGTACCCTTTTCCTTTTGTTCTGGGAATACTCCTGAGTGACTGTCTGTTAGATAGAGCTGCATCTCTCATCCACCACAAGCAAACGTTCTGATGATAAAGGCTGGTCTTCATTTCTCTGGGTCCTGATTCTTTGCTACCATTTAGGAATCAAGACCCCAGCTCCAGGAACAGGCTGTCTGATGAAAATGAGCCTGTAGGAAGGACTCTAGACAGTAAGCATTGACTTTGAAATTGAATCATTCACAGCCACATTGAAAAAGAAGCAAAGGAGCTAAGCAGGTAGTTTAGTGTTGGAGTTCCCACATAGCAAGAGCCAGGCCTGGGCTTCATCAAGAGCCCCACACCAAAAAAAAAAAAAAAAGTCAACTAAAAGGTTCACTCTGAACAGAAGACAAACTAATAAATATACTGCAACTCCACATAACATGTAACTGTTTAGGGGCTGGAGAGATGGCTCAGCAGTTAAAATCACTGACTGCTCTTGCAAAGAACCAGGATTCAATTCCCAGGACCCACATGGTAGCTAACAACCATCTGTAACTCCAGTTCCAGAGGATCTAATGCCCTCTTCTGACTCTATGGATATTGCATGACACGGGTGCACTTACGTGCATGCACGCATTACACTCAGACACAAAAAATAAAAATAATAAAATATTTTAAAAGACTTAAAAAAGGGGCTGGAGAGATGGCTCATGGTCAAGAACACTGACTTTTCCGTAGCTAACAACCATCTGTAACTCCAGTTCCAGAGGATCTAATGCCCTCTTCTGACTCTATGGATATTGCATGACACGGGTGCACTTACGTGCATGCACGCATTACACTCAGACACAAAAAATAAAAATAATAAAATATTTTAAAAGACTTAAAAAAGGGGCTGGAGAGATGGCTCATGGTCAAGAACACTGACTTTTCCTGCAGAAGACCTGGGTT
>NW_008332663.1:1491522-1507370 GCF_000622305.1 Nannospalax galili | reverse complement strand
ATATATATGTATATATAACTGTTTAAGGATGACAAGGAAGAGGACTGAATGTAAATATATGAGCAAGAGTTAAAACTTCATTGAAGAAAGAAAACAACTAGTGTAAGAGGCTAAATCCCTGATAAGCAAATAGTCACTAAAAAGTAATAAAGATGGGGTACTTATGTCTTTTTAAAAGAAAGTGTTTTACTATTTTTGTTGTATGTGTATGAGTATATTGCCTGCATGTATGCAAGTGCACCTATGTGGTGCAATGCCAGTGGAGGTCAGAAGAAGCTGTTGGATCCCCTAGAACTGGAGTTACAGATGGTTATTAGCCATCATGTGGTGCTGGGAACTGAACCTGGGTCCTTTGCAAGAGCAGCCAGTGCTCTAAACCACTGAGCCATCTATCCAGTCCCCTTACATTGTCTTCTAGGTCACTGGCAAGAAGGGCTTGCTCTTTTTTTAAAATTATTTATTTAATAACCATATAATTAGAAGAAGCATTTCATTACAACAGCATTGACGTATTCAATAACAATTTCCAGAGCTAAGATGCATCTCTTTAAAAATTGGCTGTAAATTTTTAGGCTTACAGTTGATTTAATACAGTTATAGAATATTATACTCCATATAAACCCTATAAGACATAAAATTAAATGAGATTTTAAACTAAAAATGATCTCCATTTCATTTTTAAAATACACAGTTTCATACAGAAGAATTCATTTTTAATACAATTGACACTAAGATGCACATGCGTTTCTAATCTTTATATATCTGATTATTACTAGACACAGTTAGTTACTTTCTGAGCTCCTTGGCATCTGAACATGGATATAAAGTCATCAGGTAGATTTCAATGGTAATGTGTTTCACCTCTACTAATTATTAAGGAGCAAATTTTTATGCTTTGAAGAATTATTTTTTTTAATTTATACACCCACTTCCCAAGTAGCACCCTCCCATAGCCTCCCTCCCCCAAATAGAGCCCTTCTACTCTGATATCCCTGCTACTGTCTGCTATGTTGTCGGGACCCCCAGCCATTCCTCACTACTTGCCCTTCTGGTGAATCTAGTCAGCCTATCTAGAGGTCTTTGTTTTAGGAGGGTCAGCTGTTCCTCATCTAGCAGTAAGCAGTTGTCAATATTCCTTCAGATAAGATTGGGGTCTGCTGTTCAATTTCCCACTTCTATGCTGGGTTACTATCTGGGAATCCCTTTGGCGCCCTGGCCAACAACTCAAAAGAAGGTATTGGCTGTCTGGCATTGTTACTTGTTATGTAGCCTTAAGCTATACATATGGACTCTTATAAAATTATACTGGCCCCTTTAATCTTTGGTTATACTTTCCTTTTGGGTATTCAAGGCCATAGATTTGGTTCAGATAAACCAATTTATTTTTACAATTAAAGTCGTTTGAGGTCACGTGGGATTGGGAGGAGCTGCTGGCTCCTTTCTTTTACCAGTTCTGCCTATGTGAAGAATAGTCAAAGGTCCTGTTCAACCATGGTTGGCTTCGCTTGGAAGCATGGAGGAAATGACTCCTCTGTGTTGATCCCTGTCTTTGTAGATTGGACACTGGTTCAAGTCCATCTTACGGGGTCTGCTTGGCCTCCTTGATCAAGAGGACAGGTGATCCACCACCATTACGGGCATTTTGAGAGATGCTCATAGTCCTCTGGAACTAGTCGACTGAGGAGGGCAAGGAGCAAAAAGTGTCCTTTATGTCCCTCTGACCAAATTATTATAGACCTCAAAGTATAGCTGTTAAACATCCAAGAAGGTTAGTTCCACCAGTCTGGTATTTTTAATTTCTGTGTGTCATGTAGATAAATCTTAGGTAAAGACCAATTGTTGTCAGATAACCCTTACCTAGACATATATTTCTTGATCTGCTATGTTTAATTTGTCAGTAGGTTGTAGGAGTAATATGGTTCTCTCTGGTTTTCAAAACTAGCTAGGCATTGTTTATCTCTCACATTGTCTCACCCCTCCATCATGGTTTTCCCACTTAAGGTGCCCCCATTTCCCTCCTTTCCCTTATTAATACCCTTATCCAATGGTCCTACCTCTCTTGAGCTCCTTCTTTCCCTTTATCCCCTAGGCTCCTTGTATACTCTTCCCTCCTCCATCCCTTAAACTAACCCAATTTTTATCCATGTCTCCCTTATTAAGGCCTGTTTCCTATTGTTCTTCTCTTTCAGGTTATTTCTTTTCCTTTACCTCACTGTTTCCTTTCCATTATCCTGCTTCCCGTAGTTATGTCTGGTTGCACACTTATTTATCAGAGTCTGGTTCTATGATCAACACATGAGGGAGAACATATGTCGATTTTTTTTCTGAGTCTGTGTTACTTCACTTAGTATAACAGTTTCTAGTTCCATCCATTTACCTGCAATCATGATTTCATCTTTCTTTACTGCTGACTAAAACTCCATCGTATAAATGAACCACATTTTCATTATCCACTCATCAACTGATGGACACTTAGGTTGTTTCCATCTCTTAGCTATTGTGAAAAGAGCAGCAACAAACATGGATGTACAAGTGTCTCTGCAATAGCATGAGTTCTTTGGGTATATGTCAAGGAGTGATATAACTGGGTCAAATGGTACATTCATTTGTAGTTTTCTGAAGAGTTCTCCACACTGCTTTCCATAGGGGTTAAACCAGTTTGCAGCCCCACCAGGAGCGGACGAGTGCTCCCCTTTCCCCACATCCTCACAACATTTGGTATCATTTGTTTTCCTGATCTTAGCCAGTCTGGGGTAAGACGAAATCTTAAAAGTGGTTTTAAATTTTATTTCCCTAATCATTAGTGATGTTGAACATCTTTTAAGATCTTTCATAGTCATCTTTACTTCTTCTTTTGAGAACTCTCTGCTCAGCTCCTTACCCGTCTTTTAATTGGGTTTCTTCTTGTCTTGGTTCTCTGTTTTTTGAGTTCATTATGAATTCTGGTTACTAAACCTCTGTCATATGTGTCGCTGATGAAGATTTTCTCCCATTCTGTGGGTTTTCTGTTTGCTTCCTTGGTTGTCTCCTTTGATGTACAGAAGCTTTTTAGTTTAATGAAGTCCCATTTGTTAATTCTTGCCCTTGTTTCCTGAGCAATTGATGTTTGATTTAGAATATATCTTCTTATGCCTATATCTTGTAGGTTTTTCCCAGTGTTTTTCTAATAGTTTCAGAGTTTCAGGCTTCACATTGAGGTCTTTGAGCCACTTGGAATTGACTTTTGTGCAGGGTGAAAAATAGGGTTTTAGTTTTCATTCTTCTACAAGTCGAGATCCAGTTTTGTCAGCACCATTTGCTGAACATGTCTTTCCTCCAGTTAAGGTTCTTGGCCCCTTTGCCAAATATCAGGTGGCTGAAATTGCATTTACTCGTATTTGGGTCTTCAATTTTTTTCCATTGATCTGTGGGTCTATTTTTGTGCCTGTATCATGTTGTTTTTATGACTATAACTCTGTAATACAGCTTGAAATCTGGTATAGTAATTCTCCAGACATTTCTCTTAGGGCTCAGGGTTGTTTTGGCTATCCGAGGTCTTTTGTGCTTCCATTAGAATCTTAGGATAGCTTTTTCCAAATCCGTAAAAAGTGTCATGAGTATTTTGATTCAAATTGCATTGAATCTATATATGAGTTTTGGTAGGATGCTCATTTTCGCAATATTAATTCTTCCAATCCTTGAGCATGGGAGGTCCTTCTATCTTCTGATGTCTCTCAATTTCGTTCTTTAAAGATATAAAATTTTCATTGTAGTGCTCTTTAATGTCTTTGGTCAGGTTTATTCTGAGGTTTTTTTTTTTTTTTTTTTTTTTTTTGCAGCTATTGTGAATGGGAGTGTTTCCATGTGCTCTTTCTCTGATTGCTTGTTATTGGTATATAGAAAGGCTATAAACTTTTGTAGGTTAATTTTGTAACCTGCCACTTTACTGAACATGTTAATAATTACTAAGAGTTTTTGGGTAGAATTTCTGACATCCCTTAGATATAATATCATATCATCTGCAAAAAGGGATATTTTGATCTCTTTTCCAAATATTACTCCTTTAATTTCCTTTTCTTGTCTTATTGCTCTTACAAGAGTTTCAAGTTCTATGTTAAAGGGAAGTGGGGATAGTGAAGCCTTATTTCATTCCTGATTTCAATGGGAATGCTTCCAGGTTTTCTCCATTTGGAATGATGTTGGCTGTGGATTTGTTATATATGGCTTTAATTATGTTGAAGTATGTTCCTTCCATTCCAGTTCCCTCTAGGACTTTGAACACAAACGCATGTTGTATTTCGTCAAAGGCCTTCTCTGCATCTATTGAGATGACTATATGATTCTTGTCTTTGAGTCCATATATATGATTTATGACATTTATTGACTTACGTATATTGAACCATCCCTGCATCTCTGGGATAAAGCTGATTTGATCATGGTGGATGATCTTTTTGATGTGTGTCTGTACGCAGCTTATAAGTATCTTGTTGAGAATTTTTGCATCTATGTTCATTATGGATACAGGTCTACAGTTTTCTTTTTCGGTTGTATCTTTACCTGGCTTTGGTATTAGAGTGATGCTGGCTTCATAGAAGGAATTTGGAAGTTCTCCCTCCATTTCTATTTTTTGAATAAATTAAGTAGTTTTGGATGCAGATCTTACTTAAATGTCTGATAGAATTCTGCTGTAATACATCTGGTTTTGGGCATTTTTAGTCGGGAGGTTTTGTATTACTGTTTCCATTTCTTTATGTGATATGGGTCTGTTTAAGCTGTTAATCTCTTCTTGGTTTAGTTTTGGTGGTTCCCATGTCTTTAGATATGCATCCATTTCTTTTAGGTTTTCAAATTTAGTAGCATATAGGTTTTTAAAGTATTCCTTTGTAATGTTCTGTATCTTTCTGGTGTTTGTTGTGATGTTTCCCCTTTCAACTCTGATTTTGTTGATTTGGAGGTGCTCTTTCTTTCTTTTGGTTAACTGGGCTAGTGGTCTGTCAATCTTGTTTATCTTTTCAAAGAACTAGCTCTTGGAATTGTTGATTCTTTGTATTGTTTTCTTTGTTTCAATTTCATTAATTCATGCCTTGATTTTTGTTACTTCTTGTCTGCTGGGTTTGGGTTTCTTTTCCTGTTTCTTTTCAAGTGTGTTGAGTTCCAAATTTAGTCATTAATTTGTGTTCTTTCCAATTTTTTGATGTAGGCTTAGAGCAATAAACTTCCCTCTAAGGACCGCTTTCAGTGTGTCCCAGAGGATTTGTCGTGTTGTGTCCTTTTCATTTAATTCCGGTAATACATTTATTTCTTTCTTAATTTCTCTTTTGACCCATTCATCATTTGGGAGTGTGTTGTTTAACCTCCATGTGTTCTTGTGGTGGTTAGGGCTTCTTCAGGTATTGATTGTTACCTTTATTGCAGTGTGGCCTGACAGAATGCATGTAATTATTTCAATCTTTTTTTATTTGTTGTTGAGGTTCGTTTTGTGCCCCAGTATATGGTTGATTTTGGAGAAGGTTCCATGGGGTGTTGAGTAGAAAGTATGTCCTTTGGTGCTTGGGTGGAATACTCGGTAGATGTCTGTTAAGTCCATTTGATATGCGGTATTGTTCAGATGTCTCTCTGTTAACTCTCTCCCCTCTTGACCTATATCATGGAGACAGTGGGTCTTAAAATCCTGTACTATTGTTTTGATGAAGTTGGGTGCACCAGAGTTTGGTGAATATATATTCATGATTGTAATATCTTCTTGATTCATTGTTCCTTTGATCAAAATGAAGTGGCCCTCTTTGTCTTTTCTGATTAGTTTTAGTTTAGGTTTATTTTGTCAGATATTAGAATTGCTACACCCACTTTTTTCTTAGTGCCATTTGCTTGGTTTATTTTTTTCCATCCTTTCACTTTGAGATAGTGTTTGTCCTTGAAAGTGAGATGAGTTTCTTGCAGACAACAAAAAAAATGGGCTTTATTTCTTAATCCATGCACATAGTCTGTGTCTTTTGGTTGGGGAGTGCAGTCCGTTAATATTTAAAGTTATTAATGAAAGATCAATATTGAATCCTGTCATTTTTATTTCTGTTTACATTCTTGATATAGCTGTACTTTTCCACAGTTATACCTTCATTGGATTTCTTTCCACAATCCCTTAGGTATAGTCATTCTTTTCTTCAGCTATTTGTATTGCTTCCAGAAGTCTCTGAAGGCCTGGTTTTGTGGACATGAATTCCTTCAGCCTTTTTATGTCATGAAAGATTTTTCTTTCCCCTTCAACTACAATAGATATTTTGACTAGATGTAGTAATCTGAGTGGGCATCTGTGGTCATTTAACCCTGGGAATACTTTGGTCCAGGCTCTTCTGGCTTTCATAGTTTGCATTGAAAAGTCAGCTGTGATCCTAATGGGTTTTCCTTTATATGTGACTTGTTGTTTCTCTTTTGCAACTTTTAGAATTGTCTCTTTGTTTTGTACGTGTAGTGTTTTTACTATGATGTGCCGTGGAGAGTTTCTCTTCTGGTCCTGTCTGTTTGGTGTTCTATATGCTTCTTGTATTTGTATGGGCACGTCTTTCTTTAATTTTGGGAAATTTCCTTCCATAATTCTCTTGAAAATCTGGTCCATGTGGTTATCTTGGGATTCTTCTTCCTGTATGCCAATGATTCGTAAGTTTGGTCTTTTTATGGTGTCACATTATTCCTGCATAGTCCATTCTTGTGATTTATTAAATTTTTCATAATCTTTGCTTGAATGGTCTAATTCATTCACTGTATCTTCCAGTCTTGATATTCTGTTTCCCATTTCATTCATCCTATTGGTGAGGCTTTCTCCTGTCGTTTCTGATTGGTTTACTGAGTGTTTCACTTCCTTCTTCATTTCAGCCTGAGTATTCTTCAATATTTCTAACTCTTTTCTGAATTCATTCAGAAGTTCTTTGATTTCTTCAGTTCTTTGATTTCTTTTTTTGTGTGTTCTTTAAATTCACTGAATTCTTTTATCATGTTTATTATTGTTCTTTTGAGTTCCGTGTCGTGCATAATCTCTAGGGGGTTCCTCACTGTACTCTTCTAGAGGACTATTGATATTTGTTGGGGTTATGTATTTTGGTTTTTCATATTATTATTTTTTTTTCTCTGCGATTTTGACATGTGGCTTTCCTTTGCAGTTTCTGATTCTTGTGTGAGACTCAGGCCTTTAAGTTTAGGTCTGTTTCTTTTTGTACACTTTATGTCTCTTTGTGGTTTACTTTTGGGGCACAAAAGCTGGTTTGTCTAAGCTTCTGATTCTCTCTTTTGATTTTATATTGGAGTGGCCGGATTGCTTTTGTCTTCAGGAGTTCCCACAGAGGCCCAATTCAGGTGAGGGTCAGATGTTTTCAAACATTCTCCTAAGGTCTGGATCTCTCCTGGAATGATTTTGCCTCTGGAATTTGGGGGTTGGACTGGCCCGGGAGCCTGACCCAGGAAAGATGCTGGTCTAGGGCAGCTGGTGGCTGTGCCACCCAGAGATGCAAAGGCAGATGGGGCAGGAAGAGGCCCCAAGGACTCCTGGAGCTGTGTTGGTCTGGATGCAAAGGATCAGGAAGAAAAAAGGTCAGTCCCTGTGTCCCAGAAAGAGGCTGGCAGGTGCTGCAGGCCCAGGGAAGCAGAAGGAGGTGAGGGCGGGGCCAGGCCCAGAAACATTGCTCCTGGGGCCCAGAGAAGGCACTATGTAGGTTGGATGAAAAGGATCAGGAAGCAGTATTGGTTCCCCAGGTGTCTGGGGCCCCAAGACAAGGAATGGGACAGGATCCAAACTAGGAGAGGCAGGGGAGATGGGAGGGTGAATGAGGCTGGGGGAGTCAAGGCACAGAGGGCACGATGGACTTACCTTGGAGAGAGGCCTGCAGGTAGGAAAGAGGCCTGCTGCTGGTCTTTCAGGCCCGGGGAAGCAGAGCTCATTTGAGTTCTTAGTGATCATTCAAATAATCTCATAGTTGCCACATTTGTGAAATGAGCACTGATATAAATAATAAAATGAAAGTATACTTCAAAATAATCTTACATGAATTTCAATGCTGTCGATTATTCTTTAACCAGCTTTTACATTTTGAAGTAAAAATGTATAGCCAATATAAGGGCATGAACACTCTTTTTGATTTAATTGATTAATTTGCATAAAGAAATTGAAGATTCAAATTTGCATGCTTTTGTTCTTCATTCTGTTTTTCAAGACATCCCCAGACATTGTAGTATTATAGGTAACACCAAAGCTTCATGTTCATCTCTAAGATTTTGTGAGTTCAGATCATAAATTATATTTATTTATTTGCTTTTTGTTGTGATCTGTTTGTGAGAAAGTGTTTTCCTGTATCTCTGGCTGGCCTGGAACTTTCTATTTAGTCCAGCCTGGCTATGATCTCACAGAGATTTGCCTGCCTCTGCTCCCCAAGGCAGAGGCTGGCCAGACCATGTATTTACAGATGTTTAACATCCTAAGTCTCTAAATGAAGGAAACTAATGTAATCATTTGAGTAGCAAAGTCTTGCATAGGTAGGCATTTGAAATCTTTAAGTCAGCCTAGCAAAGTAGTCTGTAGTAAAGGAATTAATAATTTCCCCATCCTTTCCCCCTCAAATATGAGAAGCCCAATGACTGTCTTTCAATCACTATATTAAAGAAAATTTTCAAATGATGAATGAGATTCAAGCAAGATAAACAAAAGCAAACTACAGAATCAGTCTGTGAGAAAAAAAATGCTATTTGAAATACCAGTCTATAAAACTCAGTAGGTGAACTATTTACCCTTTGCCTCTGGAGTTATGAAACTAAAAGAGCTGGACTTATTCCACAGAGAAACAACGCTGCTTTCAGTAAAGACAGAAAATAGAGAATATGCTTTGAGAACAGAACGGGCTGAGTCATCTGCAGGATGCTGCTGCCAAGGGCTGCTCCTATTTCCATTAAAAGCCTTTTTAAATTTGTTCTTGACAGGTAGCTGAAATATATTTTTAAATTAGTGTGTTATTTTTTTCTGTTCCTTGGTAAGGATTTCAGTCTTTCATTCATATCAATTTTTATTGAACATGCAAAATTATTGCAGGGAAATGAACAAAACTGCTTAAGTGGAAATCATTTATTGGGATGGCCAAACCTTCTTAGTCAAGCAGTTTCCTTTAGCACAGTTTAATTGTGTATTACAAAATTAAGCTGACATCATGTTTATGCTAAAATTTTGCATGCATCAATTTAATAAAAGACCATAATCTTACCTATGTTGTATTATCACAGGTATTTAGATGAAACTTGCAAAAGATAACCATTTTTAAAAAAAACAGTCCATTGATAATTGGTTTTAAAAATGGTGCCTTGAACAAGTTCACAATTAAGGGTTTTCTTAATTAATTTTTCTTCTTACTGTTTTTTTTTTTATTGGTCTTTTTGAGACAGGGTCTCCCTGTAACCCCAGCTGTCCTGGAACTCACTATGTAGACCAGGCTGGCCTTGAACTCACAGAGATCCACCTGCCTCTACCTCTCCAGTGCTGGGCTTAAAGGCGTGTGCCACCACCCCCAGATTCACTTATTATTCAGAATGCTTTAAATAGTAAATATCTCTAAATAAAATATTTTGGACTTACCTTTCATTTATATCAAAAACATCAATTTTTGGCCAACAAGACAGTTCAACTTTTTTCATTTCAGACTTCGTATTTAACTGTTGAATTATTGATCAAAATGATTTCGGTGTTTTAAATTTATACTGAATGGAAGGCGAGCTGAGATAAGCATGTTGGTAGAAGATGGAAGTTTTAGATTGAACTCTGTAGAGTTTTATTTTTATAAGTGTGTGTTTCTATATTTTCAGAAGAAATCAACAATACTTGAAAATACTCAAACCAACTGCAAGTAGTTCTCAGACTTAGAGTGTCTTGTTTTCCTTTTAATTTGCATTTAGAGTACATCTTATTGTAGAATGGATATAGTACTTTCACAATAAGAGAAACAGAAAAACTGTTTATATAGCTGAAACTGTAGTGCATTGGACTTATTTTGTGTTTTGGACTTTCTAAAAAAAGAAAGTTTAGAAATGTTATTTAATTTTGAAACTGTTTGAAGTTATGAAATGTAAATTTTCATGAGAATTATTTGTATTTTCATTAGAGGTAATGAGGTTACTGAATGGTTTTCCTTATATCAGGAATCACATTTGGGATTATTTGATAAGAAGTTGTAATGAACGGGAGTAGCAAGTTTGATTTCTACACTACATAAATATTTTATTTAATCTTCCTGTGTATCAAGGACAGAAAGACTAAGGTTGGGTCCTTCTGAAATGATACGTTATTTTCTGAGGACAGCACAGAATTTCAATACCTTTGTTTGTCATAAAAAAACTTAGATTATTCTGTTCCTATTGTAGATAAGAACAAGCCAGAAGAAAACGTATGAAGAAGCTAAACAAAGTATAAAATCTACATAATTTATTATTTACTATACATATGTAAAATGAAAGTCAAAAACAACATAACGTGAAGGTTAACATAATTCTTGAATTATGAAACAGTTTGTAACCATTTCCTTAACTTCAGTTACTCTGAACTACCTTCCTCCAGGTGCTCAGATGTTTCTGAACTTAAATCTTTTCTCCAGAAAGATCATTTCTGGACTCTCTTCACTAATAATGTAAAATATTCTGATGATTTTCTTAATTATGTCTGGGGCATTGTTGTCTAAAAATATACAAGTACAAGTGAAGGTTTTCTTCCCTGTGTTGGTCATCAGGATATCATGCAGGCTTTTATCATATACTGTTCTTATATATCACCAGAAAAGTATTTATCTCTCCAAATTGATCTTGAGTCTCTCAAACAAAAACTTTGCTGCATGAGTCAATATCCCTACTACAGCATCTCTTTATACAAACAGGAAAATTCCTCTATATTTTCACTTTGGGGGATTAGACTTAAACTTATGTCTCCAAATTGCAGGCCAGTACTAATTTACCTCTGATCCAATTGTTTCTTCTGAAGTATGACATATATTTAACCACCTACATGACATCTATACTTGAGTAACTACAGCTGTCTTCAAATTTTATATACTGAACTCATTTTTCCATGAGCTACCCTCCCAAAAGTTCTTCCTCTCTAAAATATTGCATTATATAGCAATCATCTTTGATTTATATATTTTTAATATAATATGTGAAGCTGATTTTATACAATTACACTTCCAAAACCTATCTTGGTGAACTTTATCATTGCCAACATGGTATTTCTGACCTTTCATATACAGAATTTCCATTGCGGTGACTTCTTTCACAATTGAATGGTTTGTCTCTTATACTCTCAGTAATTAAAATATGATTCAATCATCTTTGATTTATATATTTTTAATATAATATGTGAAGCTGATTTTATACAATTACACTTCCAAAACCTATCTTGGTGAACTTTATCATTGCCAACATGGTATTTCTGACCTTTCATATACAGAATTTCCATTGCGGTGACTTCTTTCACAATTGAATGGTTTGTCTCTTATACTCTCAGTAATTAAAATATGATTCTCTTTGAAAAGTTGAAGTTTTAATCCATGGGCATGTCCTGTTCCTTTTCATTATTTAACTCTCAGCTTAGTTTTGTTACCCTAAAAATTCTGATCCATACACTTCTTAATAGAACTCACTGTCACTTTATTTTCATGTTTATAATTAGTATTAATATTTATTCATGTTTCATAATTTAAGAGCTATGATAACCATTTCCTCTCTATTATTTGCTTAGTGAAAAGTTCATCCAACAGAAACTACACAGATCTTTGTTTAAAAGATGAAGGTAGGTTTCATGGTTTTCAAGAGAAATATGATTATGAAAATAATATATGTAGAATAACCGAACATATCATTATTTAAAAAAACCCACAAAGTAAGTTGATTTTTTTCATAAATATATCTTATTGTTTTAAGAGTAGTTGGTCATATTTAACAGCTTCAATAGGTGTTTGTTAAATACAAGATGGAGTTTGAAGGGTTGTGTTTCAAGCAGCTTTGAACTGGGTGGAGTTGGTGCAAACCTTTAATCTGAGCACTTGGGACACAGAGGCCAGCCTGGTCTAGATAATGAGCTTCAGGCCAGTTGTGGAGACAGTGAAACCCTGTCTCAAAAAGACCAATAAATAATAATTATAGTGCTTTAAAGAGTATGTGCATATTAAGAGCCTCTTTTAGTAAAACAAAATTTAAACTTTATATATATATATATGATTTAAGCCCTTTATTTTCTAAAAAAAATATTGCTAAATATATGAACTATCATATTAGTCAAATAATAAAAGGAATGCAACAGTTTCTTTTGGGTCACTGTATAGGATAATGCAATCAAGGTAATGAAGGAGCCTGAAAAAACTAAAAAATCAAGGAACATTGTAATAAATTACTCAACATCTCAGTGACTTTCAGAGAAGAGAAAAAAGAGAAGCATTTACATTCAGTCATCTTCAATAAAACTTGTATAAATAAATGAAAAGAAAAGGAAACATTTATTTGGTGCTATGTAATATCACCCCATTAAAATAAATATTTAATGGTGTTTTGAGTACTTAACAAAGTAAATTTAATGAAAAATTGAGAATTTATAAACCAAGAAGGAAAGGAAGATGAATTTATTTTTTAAAGTAATTGGTTTCCTATTGTTTCATAATAGTAATTCAAAATTAATACCTTAAATACCTTTAAAAATGTTAAATTATATACACATGCTGTGTCTAAAAGGGGATTTTTTTACAGATGAATTATTACGCTTATACAATATTTTACTCATTATAAACTCTATAAGACATAAAATTAAATGAGGTTCCAACGTTTAAAAAAGATCTCCACTGCGTTGTCAAAATGCACAGTTTCATACAGAAAAATTCATTCCAAGCCTATTGACATTGAGACGTTTTCACATGCGTTTCTAATCTCTATATACATGACTATCACTGGTCACAGTCACCCACCTTCTGAGCTCCTCGGCATCTGAGCATGAATACAAACTCGTCAGTAGACAGCCTTCCTCTCCCACTAGAGCCTCCATACTCTGCCATCCCTGCCACTGTCCACTGTGCTGTCAGCACCCCCATCCATTCCCCCCTGTCTGCCCTTCTGGTTAATCTAGTCAGCCAGAGGTCCCTGTTCCAGGAGGATCAGCTGTTCCTTATCAATGGCAATCCATTGTCAGTATTCCTTTGGATAGAATTGGGGTCTGCTGTTCATTTTTCCAGTAGTATGTTGGGTTACTGTCTGGAAGAGCCTTTATCCATCCTGGCCAACAACTCGACTGAAGGTATCGCCTGTCTGGCTTTGCTGTTTGTCAAGTAACTTTTAGCTATATATATGCTCTTATGAAATTATATTGGCCTAAAAGGGGATTTTTACACACATGTTCACTGCCTGTGGAGAACAGGAGAGGAAATCAGATCATCTGCAACTGAAATTACAGGTGATTGCAAGCTTAACTACCCCAAAAACCTAGTTGAGGTTCCCTGCAAGAGTGCTACATACTCTTAAACAATGAGCCACCTCTTCAGCCCCTAAACCTAAAATTTTTAACATGTCATATTTTGCATTTGTTTCCTTTCTAAATGTGTGATTTAGCATAGCTTCTGCTAAGTTTGTTATCAGTCTTTCCTATCTCTCCATGCAATCATAGATGACACTTTGAGATGCTTCAGACATTTGGAAAATTTCAGTAGAGTTAACAAAGATCACCGGATGGGACTTTACATACATGCAGAATATATGAGGCCTGGTGAGGGGGTGTGGTAGCATGGATGGGGAGGCGAGGTCTTAATTTGTATGAAATGTACAGAAGATTAATAAAAATACTTTTAAAAGATCAAAAGCACATGTGATCACAGGAGAGGGAGAAATGAAGCTTGGACTAAGCTAGAAACTCCCTGCCACTGGATGGGTGGCTTTCTTGGTGTCAGAAGGTGACATTCAGATGGCTGGGGGAAACTGTCCCCTATAATTTTGCTCAACGATGGACACATGCTGCACTATCAAAATGGCTAACAAGATGCTCCAGCTGGTGCAACAGTGGAACATCTACTGTATGCACAACCACAAATTTCTGGTTGATATAATGCCCACTCCTAGAGGAGGAATATACACCTGGTACTGTAGACAAACCCCTGTGGCAAAGAAGGATATAGGCCCCAGTGGGCAAGCTACTGCATTTGTTTTGTTAGATGGATGTAATGAACCTGCTAATGTACTATTGGTGCATCTGTGTTTACATCCATAGGTTAAGTTACTATAGCAGCCATTGTTCTTAGATGCTCTTGCTTCTTGCTGTTTGTGTTTTTATAATAGATGGAATCCCACTTAAGTGAGCCAATAGCCCATGCAAAACAGATGATGCAAAGACCAAAAAGCTCAGTGCCTTTCCACAATGGGAGGAAGATCATTCCACACCTACCACCCCTCTAAGGCTCAGGGACTTTTGAAGAAGAGGTTGGCAGAAAGAATGCAAGAACTGGAAGAAGGGGTGGAGCATTACCTGGAAGTGTCCTCTGACACATATGCTGGCAAGCTATACTCATACCTCCTTCCCATGCTCCTCAAGTAGTACATGGGGAGAGTCAGTTACTCCTCCCATCCAATCAGTAGACCTTAGCTTCATGTGGGGGAGGGGCTAAGGATATACAAGTTGAGAACACCATGAGGCACCTCTCTCACCATTGTGTGCACCTTTTGGGAAGTCACAGGATCTATATTTAAGTGCAGACCTTCCAGCTCAGCAGTAAATGGAGGGGGGGGGCGCCCAGTCTTCTGTAAATAATATGCTCTGTTAGCAAACTCAGTAAACTCATTAGAATTAAAAAGAAAAAGAACAGAGCAAATGGAAACCTTCGTTATTCCATGAAAGTTAACCCTATGTTGACAAATCTTTTGGTCTTTGTTTTCTTATTCCTATTTTCCCCCCTTAAACTTCATCGTACATATGGTTTTATGTAACCTGCTTCAAGTTATTTCTAGAATAATGTGTTAGAAATTGCCTCTCTTTGTAATAAAATGAAAAGATCAACAACACAAAGAGTTTGAAATCTATCTTTGGTTTAGATTTAACTTCAAATGATAAACAATTCAACCTGATTCTATTTTAGAATGAGAAATTTGTTAAGCCAATTTTGAATACCTAAATAACTATTAGCTAATGATTTAATTAAACTAAAAAAACTAAAATTAACTAATAATGACCCTTTAAATAAATAAATTTTTACAATAAATTTTCTTGTTTGACAAATGTAAAATAGGTAACTTTAGAAAGATATGAATATGTCATTATGTCTTAGCTCACATGTTTTTAAAGATCATTTAGTGTAAGTTTGTGTAGCTATTAATATGTTTGTATAATGTCCACTGAGGATTTCATAAAAGACACTTTGAAAATAATTCCAAAAGGCAAAGCACCATGAATTTTATATATTTAATAGTATGTGTTTCATGAGCTCCTATGAGAAACAAACAAAAAAAAATGTATAGATTTCAAAGTATCTGTCAAACACCATTAAATTGTTGTTTTTTCATTGCTGGGGATCTTAAAGCGTTTATGCAGTTAGACAAGCATGTTGCTTCTGAGAACACCCCAGCCACATCAAATGATGCAGCGTTCCTTATAAAAGTGAAATTATTTAATGAGGGGCTGAGGAGAGAGCTCAGCAGTTGAGCACTTTCTGCTCTTCCAGAGGCCCCAGGTTCAGTCCCAGCATCCTTGTTGTTCATGTGACAATATCTTCTAACTCCAGCCCCAAAGGAACATTTATCTATTCTTCAGAGCTATCTGAACACATACATAGAAGCACACATGTAATCCTAAATAAAAATAAATATTTTAAATATATTTATATATA
>NW_008332663.1:1490266-1491511 GCF_000622305.1 Nannospalax galili | reverse complement strand
AGATTATTCCCTAAATAAGTGATACTATACACCATAATTATAAATAAAACAATACAATTTTTATGAAAAAATAGTATAAATTTAAACGTTTCTATTTTATTTTAAAGACTGTCATTTCTGTTTCTATAAAAGCAAATTTTCATCCACAAGTAAAGAATTTGTGTATTTGAGTGTTACATAGAAGATTCTATATATTGTATTATAGCTTGGTGGAGTAATATAACATATACATTACATCACATTCAATTTTGTGTTAATAACTTGTAAAATCTACTCTCTTCCCTATCTATCATCTATGATTTTCAAGACCACACTACATTGCTGTTATCTACAGTTGTACCATGGATCTCCTAATTGAAACACAGTATCATTTCAACAAATTTTCCTTGAACTTTTCCATTCCGCACACTTGACTATCTATTTTCTATGAAATTAGATTTTTCAGATCGTACATATAAATGAATACTTATGTGTTTTCCTTTCTGTGTCCAGCTTTTACCCATTATGTCCCCTAAGTTCATCTACAATGTGCAAGCTAACAGGATTTCCTAATTTTAAAAACCTATTCAGTATTTCATTTTGCATACATGGCAGATTCCCTTAGTCTCGTCACTTATCCCATAATACCTTAATAGATTCCACATGATTGTAATTGCAAATGGTGTTGCACTGGACCTGAGAGTGAAGGCACCATGGACACTTTCATTTGGACTTGTATTCAGTGAGTTGCTGGATCTTATGGAAGTCCAAAGTTTTATTTTTTGAAAAACTGACATATTGTTTTGTAATTGGTAATAATAATATGCATTTTTATTAAAAGTTCAAGCGTTCCTCTTATGTAAATGTAAACTAAGTTATCACTCTTCTTTTGTATAATCAATTCTGATATGTATAGCGTGATACATCTTTGGGTTTTCAATATTCATTTACATGAGTAATGGGAAGTATAAGGCACATTTTCATGTTCCTGTTAGTCATTTGTATTCCATCTTCAGAGAAAATTCTACTCATGGTTTTATAGTGTGTTTGTGTGGTTGGATTTTGCTTTGAACAACTCTGTCATTTATGATTAAAATCATATTGACTGTTTAGGATTATGTGTTGTTCCATACAAATTTTAATATTTCTTTTCTACTACTGTGAAAAACTCATTTTAACTTTGATAGAGAGTGTCTTGAATGTCAGAAGTATGGATGCTTTAACATGTTAAATTATATGATACATTACACAATAATATAAATCCAT
>NW_008332663.1:1487161-1490162 GCF_000622305.1 Nannospalax galili | reverse complement strand
AACAAGGGACAATTTAAATTTCCATCTTGACGTATTAAGTCGTTCATGTCTTTTTCTTGTCTAATTCTTCTAGCCAGACTTTCTTTGCCATGTTGAACAGAAATGGCAAGAGAGGTAGTCTCATCTTTTGTCCCTACTTTATGCATATGTTAATGTTTAAACTGCGGCTGTTTTCTAAGTAGTGTATTGAGGGATAATATCCACGTTGATAGAAAATGTAAAATAATTCATCCTTGTATATCATATATTGCAAATGTTCTGAATTTAATTCATTTTCCAATTAAAATAATTACATTAAAATCATAAAAACAAACTAGGTGTTTTTCAGAGACTGAAATATCCATAATTTTAACATGTTTGATTGGGTTATGAAATTTAGGATGAGAGCTTTTGTAATTTCATAAATTATTCTCCTTGAAAACAAGGCATAGAAGATTCTACCTTGTGAAATGGCAGACCTTACAGAAAGGAAGAGGTTCTCAGAAAATTAACTATAAAGCCTTTGCTTATTTTCATCCTTCTTTATTTCTGCCAATAAAATATTTGGTGCATGAATAACTCTTGACTATATAGAAGAAATTAAAAGATTTCTTTATTCAAAATTGTGTGACTATTTTACAATCTTCCCTTCCACAACTTCTTTCCACAATTTTCTATAGATACATCCTATTTTATAGGGAACTATAATTTAATTAATATGACCAAGCTCTTAAAGACTGTGGTTGACTTATATTCAAATATCAGATGTCATACTTTTATTAAAGGTATAAAATTTTCTGTCTGCAATGTGAAAAATTATATGTGTTTTGTATCTGCCTTATTTTCATATGTTTTCAGAGGGAAAAACATCTAAAAATCTACCATTTTACATGAGAAATTTGAATACTTGAAAACATACTGATCATACAGAGATTTTACTTATAAGCTTGAAAGTGACCAGAACATTTGCAGAAAACATTAGCTTTGGAAATTGTACTGAGGTTGGTATTGCAGGAGCATGTAGCACATCCCTTTCTCCAAAGGGGATGAAAGATTAACACAGGTATCATAGATACAGATAGCTATGGATCAAAGGAGAAAACTTATACCATGAGAAAGCAAGAGGTGGAGAAGGAAGCAAGGGGAAGGAAAACTCTGAATGAAAAATAGCTGCACGTATTCTCCTTTTACATCTCTCACAGTTTGATTTGCTCCTAAAATACATGCTGTGTAAGCTGCTCAGTAAAATATAGACACATTGTATTCCATAAATCACAAACATCCTTTGGAAGTACTCACAGTTTAAGGAGGAAAATATTAATGGATAGATACAAGACCAAATTCAGATTTACAAATTGAGATAAGTTGTTAATTCCTTGCTAATTTTTTTTCTTTTTTTAGAACACATGTCTTCATAATAAAAAGTCTCTCTTCTCAAAATCTGCCTATTCTCTTTCTCCTTGGACAAAGCCTCACTAACTTGTGTCCTTCCATACAGTTCTCCCAATAGCCAAACTGATCTTTTCTTTCTTTCTTTCTTTCTTTCTTTCTTTCTTTCTTTCTTTCTTTCTTTCTTTCTTTCTTTTTTGAGATAGTGTCTCCCTGTAGCCCTAGCTGACTTGAGACATGCTATGTAGATCAGGCTGGCCTCAAACTCACAGAGATCCACCTGCCTCTGCCTCCCAAATGCTGGGATTAAAGGCATGGGCCACCAATCATTTTTAAAGAATATTTTTAAGTATTTGATAATTTCAAACCATGTATTTTCATTATGTTCACCTCCCTGCTTTGCTGCCTTCTCTAAGATCCACTTTCACCTCCCAAACCACACAACTTCATGACCTTTTTTTTTTTTTCCTTTAAAGTACATGGAATCCAGTTTGTGTTGCCTCAATATTCTTGGGTGGAGTGAGGTAAACCTACCAGGGATAAAACCTCTAAAGAAAAGCATCTATCAATTGACATTAGCTCCTCAGGACACTGTTAGGATTTCATGCCCACTGCCCTTCTCCATGCTAGAATTTTGTCCGACTGAGTTTTTTTTTATGGAGACTGTTATAAGCACTTTGAGTTCTTACATGAAGCTGCAGATTTTGTCTAGCGAATACTGTTTCTTTGTAATCATTCACTGCCTCTGACTCTAACATTATTTTGGCTTATGCTTCTGCAATGAACGGTAAGGAGAGGGTGTAATATAGATGCGTCATTTAGGACTGAGCAGTTACAGACTCTTGTTTCCTGCACCTTGACAAGTAGTGGGTCTCTATGTCAAGAGCCATCTACTGCAAAGGAAGCTTTTCTGATGCAAGTTGAGAAACGAACTAATCTGCGGGTATAACAATAAGTCATCAGTTTAATGACCAATTTAGTCACAGGCTCTTGACAGCATCTGGTATGGGTTCCATCTTGTGGAGCAGGCCTTCAATCCAATCAGAAAGTATTTGGTTACTCCAATAACATTTGTGCCACTATTACTTGTCAGATGTACCTTGTCTGTCCACTTGCTATTTTAGCATGGAGGGATCACAGCAGGGCATGACTGAAAATTACTTTTCTCTTCTAGTAGCATACATATCACCTCTTGGCACTATGAAAACTTTTCAAAGTGGATGAAGCTTCCATGTCAGACTAGCTTGATTTCTCCATGTTCTATGATTCAAGTATGGGCTGTCTTCATCAATAGAGTCTTACCATCAAGTTCCGGAGGGTATCCAACAGCAACACAACAGCCTATGTTTAAGAGTCTATGGGAACTCAATGGTAAACAACTCCAAAAAAAGGTAACCCATTTCTGGCACTTGGCTTTTCATTTGTTAGCATGTGGTTTCTACTAGAGGTCGTATCCCCTTTTCAACAGCAAATTGACTGTAATAGTTATTTGAGTGTCTATAAAGAATTTAGTTTTTAGACGATGTTTTGATAACTGCATTTTTTGCAACTGTTTTTAAACATTTATTTTGGTTTAAACTCTCTCTCTCTTTCTCTCTCTCTCTCTCTCTCTCTCTCTCTCTCTCTCTGTGTG
>NW_008332663.1:1482962-1486736 GCF_000622305.1 Nannospalax galili | reverse complement strand
TGTGTGTGTGTGTGTGTGTGTGTGTGTGTGTGTGTTTATACAAATGTTCAGGTGCCTGTGGAGGCTAGAAGGCATTGGATTTGCTGGAACTGGAGTATAGTAGGTTTTGAGCTGCCTGATGTAGATGTTTGAGACGGAACTCTGGTTCTCTGCAAGAGCAATATGCATTCTTCAACACCAAGCTATCTTTCCTGCCCCAGTTAACTATCATTTTTGAACTTAGAAAGGATCTTGTCTTTCTTTTCTAAGATACATGAATATATTTTTATTATAAATAAAGTTTGTGTGCACAAAATATTTGATGCCTTTTAACTCATTTTTCCTTTGAGAAAATATGACTTAATTTTCTTAAAACCACAGAGATTGCAATGTATTTCAACTGAATTTTGTTCAATTAAAGTGCATTTGACTTAATCAAACTTAAAACGTTTATGTTATGAACTAAAGAAAAAGACATATTAAAATTCTAAACACTGATATTGTTAAAGCCCAAACTAAAGTCTTAGGATTTATACAGCAAGCATTCAGGAATTCCTGTCACCAAAGTATGGATTCAAACCTCAAATTATTCTTAAAACAATTGACTCCTGATCTACACATAGGAAAAGTGATAAAGTTGGCCACCACTTGGCTTATTGTTATAGAAGTTAGTTATATTTTTCATTTTAAAATGAGAGATGATCAGCAGTCTGAGATGTATTCAGGCCTCAGTATTATAACAATAATATTCATATATTATATGACCTGATATTAAAAATCAGTAGCAACAATAAGAAGTATGTATGTGTATGTGTGTGTCCGTGCATATGATTGTGTGGATGTGTGTGAATGTATGTGGGTTTGAATGTATATGTGTGTGTACCTTGAGTGTGTGTGTATATGTGTGTGTGTTTATGTATGTATGTATGTGCATATGTGGGCAAAACACTGTATTATGAAGACATCACTGAGCAAAGGCAGTAAGAGGACCTCTCAAAGTTGGGAGTTCCACTGTTCCATGAGAGCGCTCTCTACTCTAAATGGTGTCTGTGTGTCTCTCTTTTAGAAGTACTTGAGTGTCTTATCAGACGTTACTCTATTTTTAGCAATTTTACTTTACTTCTTCACCATGCAGCTAGAGCTTAAGCTAAGCCAGTACAAGAAAGGAATTTTGAACAAAGACACAGTACATTACTACAATGTACGTGTCAGAATAAATTCTTAAAGAAAACCTACTTTACTCAGAGAGCAGTTATACATTAGAAGAATTGAATTAATTTTCTTGAAGAAATATAGTGTTATTGTAGTACCTGCTCTAATACTTTCTAAATAGTGAGATATGCTTTAAATATATTAAATATAGGTCTGCACCATTTCTTCAAAATCTCTAGAATTTTGTGAACTATTTTCTGTTTTTAATGTTATGTATTTTATTAATTAATACATCAAAAAGGGGTTTTGACATGTAAATATTAGGTCTTCCTCTGCAGTGATGACATATGTGAATTCCTAGCTAGACAGTGCATTCTTAAAACACTCAGTGTGTCCTAAACATTCTTAGGGCTTGGAAGATGGACATTAAAATTATTTTCTATGTTTTGGACAGTGTCATGTAAGTTAACACTATACTGTTGAAAATTAAATACAAATCAACATAAAATCAATTTGTCAAAGTTGAGTCTTCCCTCGATCTTATTGTACTACTAATCTTAGAATCCAGGATATGGAAACAACTTACAGTCCGTCATCAAGTTTGTAGTTAAGAAAAGCGTGGTACATATACAGTGAAAAATTACTAAGAATTTACAAATGGTAGAAATAATGCAATTTGGAACATGGATGAATCTGTAAATAAAAATAAAATTATTCTGTCACAGGACAAATATCACAAGCACTCTCTTATACATCAAATCAAATAATGTTTAACCTGTAGAAATAATTATAAGGATGATTACTAGTTGATGAAAGGGAGCTGAACTTGGGCAGGAAAGAAAATGGATTGTCAAACTGTATAAGGTTTCATAAAGGCAGATGGAATTATTTTTTGAGATCTACTGCAGAGCAGAAAAACTGTGATGAGAATGTGTTTTTATAGTCAATAAAATTCTGTGATATAACTCAGTATTACTAAAAGTAAATTTCAATGTATCATCACAAAAGTATAGATAAGTGAGGCACAAATATATTAATAATCTTGCTTTAATATTACCACATTTATATATATCAAAATGTCACATTGTGCTTTCTTATGATCTAGCCAAACAAAACTTCAATATAAAAGCAATTTGCCTATGCCTATGTGTTTAGCCAATCTATTCTCATTTTCTTTAGCAAGAAATCTCCCAATATTTAGGTCTACAATATTAATATACACCCTTGTGCCAAAAATAAACTTAATATTTTCTGTTTCTACATACAAAAGCAACAACTTTAGGAGATCTAGAAAATGGAGAACAAATCTGTCTTAACATCATCTTGTGAAGATTTCACTAAATGTGCTTTAATGTTTCCATAGAAATACATCTGCTGTTTCTAGTATATGAATCACTTTTATGTGACAAGAAGTTCATAATCACTATTCTTAAGGGGCTATAGGTTTAGAGTCAAAAAATATTGAGAGATCATTATGTACATTATGTACAGGCATTGATGGATATTTTTATTCCTTTGAAGCAAAAACACACCATGATATTTTCACATGTAAAATCATTTTGGCATTTCAATTCCAATTAGTCATATAGAATCTTTTGATATCTTCATGAAATTCATTCTTCCATGTTATCTGCTATAAAAATGCATAACAATAGTTAACTTTTATATTACACAGTTGCCAATCAATTTGATAGGGTTTATGAATACTCAGTCAACAGGAACTGTCTCTTAAATTTGAAAAGCAGGAACCACTGAGGAAGAGGGGAGCAGAAAGATTGTAAGAACCAGGGAGGAGGTGCAAGACCATACGGAAACAGAGTCCTACAAGCTCCTGGGAACCTGCTCCTATGATTCTATGACAATGGTCCCAGCATACACAAGTCCCATGCAAACTCGGGCAGGCAAAAACTTAGCATAAAACTGGGGAAATGAACAGCAGACCCCAAACTTATCTGAGGAAATATTGGCAACTGATTACTTTCAGGTGAGCAGAGCTGACCTTCCTAAAACAAGGGACTCTAGATAGGCTGGCTAGGCCTCAGTGGATGGACTTGCACTAAGGAATGTCTGGGGACACTAACTTACCACACTGGGCCTTAACACAGATGACAGAGTATATGGATTCCATTGGGGAGCTACAGGAAGGTACCAGTGGAGACAGGAGTATAAAGAAAATTAAGATTGTTTTGAGGTATTCTGTAAGAAATACACAAAAATTCAATAAAAGCAAAATGTAAAAAAAAGGACCTGGTCTGTTGTAAACGTGGGGTGGGGCAGAGATCTAAACCAGTGTGAAGTATGAGAGTATGTTACTTAACATTGATTGATAGAGTGCCAAATCTATGAACACTGTGCTGAAGGAGATGAGTACAACAAAGGGATGCAGACAAAGTGACATTTACCCAGAGGAAGCTAGGGACTTGTGACTAAGGGAAGGGAAAAGGCCGGGAAAAGGGGTCCTTTCTCTCCCTGAGTATATGTATGCATGCTTATATATTTTATTACATAAATAATTGATGAAGAAGAAAATAAAACTATTGAATTTTTGTTATATCCATATAACACAATTTGATGATATTTAGGTCCCCTCCACCACTATCCCACCTTCTTTTATTGCTGCCACCCAATTTTATATATATATAT
>NW_008332663.1:1477111-1482952 GCF_000622305.1 Nannospalax galili | reverse complement strand
TCCCAATGTCCTTCATAGTGGTCGATCCACTGGAGCCTGGTTAACCTATCCGGAGTTCCGTGATTTAAGTCACTGTCTCTGCTACAGCAAGAAGCTATTGATTGCCTAATTTTCATAGAAGAGGTTGAAGCATGTTACACATTTCCTTATCTCTAAAATGAATTGTATTTTTATTTCAGTTCGCATGGGATGTGTGCATGCTTTCACTCTTACTGTGAATTCATATGAGTAACTGATCATCTTCCTAGAAAACTCAGTTTCCTTGTGGTCACCCACCATCTCTTCCAAAATTATCCCTGAGATTTAGGAGAGAGAAGTAACATATAAGTGCCCACTCAGGGACAAGTGCTCTACACTTCTTATTCTCTGCACAATGTCCAGTTGTTCTTTTTTTTGTTTTTTGTTTTTTGTTTTTTTTTTCTTTCTGTTAATCACCATCTTCTGCCTAGGGAAATTTCTCTGGTGGGAGCTGAGAGACTTTTTTAATCTATGGGTGTAACAGTAAGTCATGAATTGTCAGTTTAACATGATAAGTTTATAGTAGAAAACTAGTATTAGGCTCATGTCCTAAGAACTGTTTAGTTTCATGTTCCTAAGCCCAATACCAATATCAGGTATAGACTCCATCTTGAAAAGTGGACCTTAAATCTAAATAAAGAGTGGTTGGTTAGTCCCATGGTATTTGTTACACTATTGCAGCTGTGGGGTGTCTTGCCAAACCAATTGTCACTGAAGTTCACATGATTCAAAGCTGGGTAAAGATGATTACTTTTTCCTTATGTGAGAAAGGATAGCACTTTCCAGCACTATGAATGCTATTTGAATGCTAACCAGTAGAGATGAGGCATGAAATCAGCACCAGTCTGATTTCTCCTTGTTTGTTCTACAGCTAATGTTGTAGTGTCATCAGCAATAGGGTCTTATTATCCAGTTATATTGTGTAAACAAGAGCAGGGACAATGACCAGTATTGTCCGATGGTCTGTGAGAAGAAAAACATAAAGTAGCTGTCTAGAAAATAGATTAAAATAATTTCGGAGAAAATTATTGCATAAAAACTCTGAAGAATTATTTTCCCATTTGCTCATCTTAGGACTTGGCCCTACCTAACAAAGGCTGCCTGAGGGTACCTGGTTAGCCAGAAAGAGTTGCCCAAATCCTTCTATGCCCATATTCCTTCATTGTGACCATCTCTGGTCCCTCCCTCTGCTGCAATCCTCAAGCTTTATCAGCAGGCTAGTAGGGGCTGGCCCTATCTGTTTGCAAACACTCTCTTAAGGCCTTGGCCAGGCCACAATGAGGCTACCTGAAAGCCCCTGACTTGCCACGATTCATTTGCCCTTCTAAAGAACTCCTGACTCAACTGCCTGGATCCATCTAGTCTCTGTAATTAAAAAAAAAAAAAAAAAAATCGGAGGAGATCATCTGAATCCTTGGGCAACTATTCATACAAAATCAGAAAGCAACCAAGCTACATCACAATATAAACAGAAATAAACTTCAGCTCAACAAAGGCAAGCTTGAGTTTTATATATAGTCTTTAATCCCATCACTCAGGAGGCAGAAGCAAGTAAATCCCTGTGAGAGTGAAGCCAGCATGGCCTGTATAGTGAGTTCCAGGCAAGCTGAGGCTACAAGAAGATACTGTCTCAGAACAAAACAAAAACAAAAACAAAAACAAACAAACAAAAAAAACTACATTCCCAAAACACACAAAAAAAAGAGATGAAAATCCAAAATAATATGCCCCAACCAAGCCTCACCTGTTCTGCAGAAGTGTTCTACAGTAAGAACTACCTAGAAGACCCAGAATTTAAAGGAATAATCATAAACATGGTCACATATTTCAATGTATTCAGAGAACACACAATTCAAAGAACACGAAGAGGATAGGGGTAAACTTCTGAGTAGAGCTTAAAAAAATACGAACATGAATGAATGAATGAAATGACAGAGACAATGCAGTGCTTGAAAAGAGAATTTACAAAAGAGATAGAAAAGGTGGAATTGCATGACACGATGCATTCTCATACATGCCGCAATACACTCATACAAATAAGATAAAATAAAAATAATAAATATTTTTTTTAAAAAGGGAAAGGCCGAAATGAAGATAGAACTGAAAAACTCAATTAACCAAAGTGAAATAGGAAAAAATCTCACCAAAAGTATGAATGAAATGGAAAACAGAATAACAATACTGCATGATGAAGTTGAAGAATAGGAACACTTAAGCACAAAAATGAAAAATTTTAAGTAACACAGGAATGGAATATGCAAGAAATGTAGGACACCACTTAAGACCATATTTACACATCTTAGGCATACAGGAAGGGGAAGAATTCCAGGCCAATGGCACTGAATAGATCTTCAATTGGAACATAGCAGAATACTCCCCTAAATTAAGGAAAGACACACCCATACAAATATAAGAAACACACAGAATACCACATCGAAATACCAAACAGCACCAGAACAGAAACGGCATTACATATCATAATAAAAACATTAGATTTACAGAACAAAAGAAAATACTGACTGCAAAAGGGGGGAAAAAAAGGTATATATAAAGGAAAACCAATCCAGAAAATCCAGAATTACAGCTGACTTTTCAATGCAAACTATAAAAGCGCCTGCACCAAAATATCCCGAATACTAAATGGTCATAGATGCCACCCAGGAATACTTTATCGAGCAAATCTGTTTACCACAGTTGAAGGGGAAAGAAAAATCTTCCATAACACAAATTGAATGAAAGAACTCATGTCTCCAAAAGCACACTCAGTACTACAGAGAGTGCTTGAAACCATACATAGCAATGAGGAAAGACATAATTATACCCAAAGATTATAGAAGAAAACAAGTGAAGGTAACGTTAGGGGAACAAAAAAAAAAAGGATGAAAAATATGAAGAGGAATAAAAATAATAGTAACTGATATTGAAAATGATATTACAATACACAAAAACTTCTGGGACACTTTAAAAGCAATCCTAGGAGGGAAGTTTATAGCTCTTAGTGCTTACTTTTAAAAATCAGAATGAATACACGTAAATGACTTAATGGTACAACTCAGGACTCTGTAAAAGCAAGAACAAGCCAAATTCAATCACAGCAGATAAGAAGAAATAAGAAAAATCAGAGCAGAGATAAATGAAATTCCCACAAGGAATACAATACAACGAATCAATGAGTCTGAGAACTGACTCTTGAAATGATAAACAAGACAGAACTAGAGCCCAGCTAACCAAAGAAAAGAAGGAGCAAATCCAAATAAAAAAAATCAGAGATAAAATGAGAAACAATACAATAGACACCAAAGAGATCCGGAATGTTATAAGGGCACACTTTAAAAACCAATATTCTAGTAAATTTGAAAACTGAAAAGACATTGATGAATTTCTAAATTCATGGAAATAAATAAAGCTAAACCAAGAAGAAATCAACAATTTAAAGAGACCCATAAAGATAAGGAAATGAAAGAGTAACACAAAACCTCCCAACTAAAAAAAGCCACGACTCAGATGTATTCACAGCAGAATTCTACTGTGAAAAGAATTCTGCTTTCAAAGAAGATCTATAACCAATATTACTTACAGTATTCAAAAAGATAGAAACAGAGGGAGAATTCCCAGACTCCTTCTATAATGCCAGTATTCCAACACCAAAAGCAGTAAAAGACACAACCAATAAAGAAAAGTATTGACCCATATCCCTAATGAACATAGATGTAAAAATTCTCAATAAACTACTCACAAATCTAATACAGACACATATCACAAAGATCACCTTTCATTGTCAAGTAGACCTTATTACAAAATTGCTGAGATGCTTCAATATACACATAAGTTAATAAATGTAATAAATCATATATATGGACTCAGTGACACAAATTACATGGTAATCTCAATAGATGTAGAAAAGGTCTTTGACAAAATCCAACATGCCTTCATCATAAAAGTCCTAGAAAGACCTGGATAGGACAGAATATACTTAAAATAATTAAGGTTCTACACTACAAACCCATAGCCAACAAGACTGCAAGTGGAGAAAACTATGATTTTTAGCCTTCCTGCTAAAAAAAAAGAAGCAGTACCCTACAAGATCAAAGTACAAGAAAAGATTTTCTAAATTGACATCTGTTTCTCAGGAATTATAGTCGACAATCAACAAGTGGGACTTCATTAAACTAAAAGGCTTTTGTACAGCAAAAGGAATAACAAATCATGTGACAGGAAGACTACAGAGTGAGAGAAATTCTTCACCAGCTGCTCATTCAATGGAAGATTAATATCCAGAATTTTAAAAGATGTCAAAAAGAAAGACGCAAAATGCAAATCACCGAATTAAGAGATGGGCTACAGATACCAACAGAGAGCTCTCTAAAGAGGAAATAACAATGGCTAAATAATACCTTAAAAATATTCAACATCCTTAGTAACTAGGAAATGCAAACGAAAAACCACTTGAATATTTCATCTAACCACAATCAGCGAGGCTAAGATTAAGAGCAGTAATGACACAAATGCTGGAATGCATGTGGTGAAAGGGAAACTCATCCACTGGTGGTGGAATTACAAACTACTGCAGTCATTGTTGTATGGAGGACTCTTAAAAAACTAGAAATGACTACCATATAATCCAGTCATACAACTCCTTGGCATACACCCAAATGGACTCATTCTACTACATATATAGTTGGACAGCCATGTTTATTGTTGCTTTTTTCAAGGTAGCTAAGAAATAAAAATAACCTAAATACCCCTCAACTGATGAGTGGAAAATGAATGGTACTTCTATACAATGAAGAATTAAAGAAAGATAAAATCGTGTAATTTTCAGATAAATGGATGGCGCTACAAATTGTTATACTAAGAAAAGTAATACAGACTCAGAAAAGCAAGGAACCTATGTTCTCTGTCATTTTTGGGTCTTAGATCCAAATCCCTAAATGTGAGTAGCATTCCAATGTAACCACAGGACCAAATAAAATGAACCATGGGAATAATTTGGAAGTGGTAGCTAGAGAGAGCCATAGTAGGATACAGGTGTTATAAAGAAGGAAATGGAGGAAAAGGTTGGTACTTTAATTAGGAAAGGGTAGGAAGGTAGGAAGGAGAAAGGAGACAAGTCATTCTTAGTTGGTGTGAAGAACAAGAAGTAAATGGACTAGTTCAAAGTTCTACTGCAAAACACACATTCAGTAAATATACAGATACATGTACATAGCTGAAAGTTATATATCAAAAAACACAATGCCAAGCAGGAGAAAATTACAATTGTTGGTCAAGGTATCCAACAGACTCTTAAAATGACACGTTTCACCACAGCCCTTGATTGCCTCCCAGAACTTTAAGGTTTAATCCTATTGCTGATGAAAGAACTTGAAGGTAAGACCCTATTGCTGAAGACAGGCCACACAGAGACACCGGACTTGGAGCGAGCAATCATGCTAGTACTGACTTGGAAGGCTACTCCCTGAAGACTAGCTTTTATGGTATTAGAGAATACTATATAACCTGTCAAGAAAGAAAGCCAATCAATGGTTCTACCTAGCTATGAAGCCTAATTAATAAGAATGACTGGCCCAGCAAACTATCAATACTGATGCAATAGTGGCATTTTTTTTTTTGATGTTCTATTTTTTTTGTTATTTATTTAACAACCACATACTTAGAATAAGGATTTCATTACAACAGCACTGACATATTCAATAATAATTTCCAGAGCTAAGACGCATCTCTTTCAAAATTGGCTGTAAATTTTTAGGTTTACAGTTGAATTATTACAGTTATACAATATTGTACTCAGTATAAATCCTATAAGACATAAAATTAAATGAG
>NW_008332663.1:1476458-1477004 GCF_000622305.1 Nannospalax galili | reverse complement strand
CTGGTTATCACTAGTCACAGTCGGTTACTTTCTGAGCTCCTTGGCATCTGAGCATGGATATAAAGTTATCAGGTAGATTACAATGTTTTTCACATCTACTAATTATTAAGGAGCAAATTTTTATGCTTTGAAAAATTATTTTTCTTATCATTTTTTAAATTTTTAATAACTACATGACTAGCAGAAGCATTTCACTACAGCTTTAATATATTCAGTAACACACTCCAGAGTAAGAGTACCTCTCTTTCACAAGTGGCTGCAAGTTCCTAGGTTCATAGTTGAATTAATACAGTTTTAAAATATTGAACTCAGTATAAGCCCTGTAAGACATAAAATTGAATGAGTTTTTAATCTTTAAAAAAGATCTCCATTTCATTTTAGAATATATTGTTCCTTGCAGAAAGACTCATTGTTTTTGCTACTAACACTGAGATGTTGACACATGTATCTCTAATCTGTATGTATCTGATTATTACTAGTCATAATCGGTTGCACTTGACTCCTTGGCGCCTGTGTATGTCTATAAAGTCATCAGGCACATTTCAG
>NW_008332663.1:1475870-1476443 GCF_000622305.1 Nannospalax galili | reverse complement strand
CCTCTACTAATTAACATGACGTAAATTTCCATGCTTCCTCCTCAAATATAATACATTTTAAAAAATTTGTTGATTTTTTTTTTTTGTGTGTGGGTATATCACACAGAACATCCCAAACTATGTTATTTGACTATATACCCACTTCCCAGATGGAACCCTCCCATAGCCTCCCTCCCCCTACTAGAGCCCTTATACTCTGATATCCCTGCTACTGTCTGCTTTGTTGTCGGCATCCCCAGCCCTTCCCAACTACTTGCCCTTCTGCTGAATCTAGTCAGCCTATCTAGAGGTCTTTGTTTTTTTTGTTTTTTGTTTTTTTATTAGAAGAAGAATTTCATTACAACAGCATTAACCTATTCAATAATATTCTTCTGAGCTAGGGTAGATCTCTTTCAAACTTGGCTGTATATTTTTAGGTTTACAGATGAATTATTATGCTTGTACAATCTTTTACTCCTTATAAACTCTATAAGACATAAAATTAAATGAGTTTTTAACGTTTAAAAAAGAACTCTACTTCGATGTTAAAATACACAGTTTCATACAGAAGAATTCATTTTTAGGCAATTGACA
>NW_008332663.1:1472265-1475390 GCF_000622305.1 Nannospalax galili | reverse complement strand
TGAAAATATTTAAATTTATAAATTAAAGAAAGAAAAATATGGAAACATATCATATCTGTTCTTGTTGAGATCTGAAACGTGAGCTATATTATCAATTAGCAGCATGATTTGCCAAGAAATTTATGACTGACCCTCAGCCTCAGGTTTGCCATTTAAAACCCAAGGGATATTGGTTATCCTGAAATTTACTTTAACGTAAATTCTAATTGCATTGTAAAATATATAATTAGCGCTCTCCTAGCCTGCACTACTATCCTCAGACCTCTTGGGGTAAGTCGATAGCACAGCTCTCTGCGCCTGGACTCCCTAAGCCACATTCAACCTTCCATCCCCTCGCCTCGCCTTTCTATACTCCTAGTTTGGGCCCTGCGCCATTCCTAGTCTTGGGGCCTCAGACACCTGGGGAACCAATACTGCTTCCTGACCCTTCTCACCCAGAGCAACTCAGTCCCTTTCTTGGGCTCCAGGAGCACCGCTTCTGGTCCTGGCCCTGCCCCCATCTCCCTCTATTTCCCTGGTCCTCCAACACCCGCCAGCCTCTTTCTGGGGCTGACAGCCTCTTCCTGGGGCTCCAAGGCTTACCTTTACTCTCCCTGATCCTTTGCATCCAGTACAACCCAGCTACTCAATCCACTCCCTGGGAAATCTTGGGGCTTCTTCCCTCCCCATCTGCCTTTGCTTCCCTGCGTGGCGCAGCCACAGCAAGGGTCTCAGGTCAGTGCCACCCAAGTTCCTGAGGCCAAAAGCATTCTTAGAAGATTCCAGACCTAAGCAGAAAGTCTGAAAACTTCTGATCCACATTGGAGTTGGGCCAACACAGAACTCCTGAAGACAAAATCAATCCGGCCTCGACAATATAAAATCAAAAGAGAGAACCAGAAGCTAAGACGAACCAGCTCTTCATACCCAAAAAGTAAACCACAAAGACACATAAAGCTCAAAAATAAAAGAAGCAGAACGAAACTTGAAGGCCCGAGTATCACACAAGAGTCAGAAACTACAAAAGAAATTCACGTGGGTGCTGGGATTCAAACCCAGGTCTTCTGCAAGAACATTGTGTTCTTAACTGCTGAGCCATCTCCCCGGCCCCTCTATAATTGTTTTTATGTGGAGACATGGCCCATATGGAAACTGATAGTCCTTTGTCAGTCATTATGTGGATGATACTTTTCGTTTTGTCTTGATTTGTTTTTAGTTAGGATTACCTTGGAATGCTGAAATTAAAAAGGTTCAAGTGCTTCCAGGCATGGTGGTGCACGCCTTTATCCCAGCACTCGGGAGGCAGAGGCAGGCAATCTCTGTGAGTTCAAGGCCAGCCTGGTCTATATAGTGAGTTCCAGGCCAGCTGGGGCTACAGGGAGACACTGACTCAAAACAAACAAACAAACAAACAAAAAAGTTCAAATACCAAGGAAAGAACCGCTGGAGGGTGTCCTGTTTTACATTTTATTTCTTCACCAGTTTTCAGCCCCTGGCTATGGCCGAGCCCTCTGGTATCTTAAATTGTATCTACTCAGGATTTTAAACTGGGACTCCAGAATTCTAGAGAACATCTAAGCACTAGACTCCAAATTTCCCACCTTTTCTCACAATTCTGACTGTCTGAGTCTCAATCTTCTAATCAAAACAAAACAAAATAAAATAACACAAAACAAAATGCTGGGCATCATGGTGCATACCTTTTATTCCAGCCCTCTGGAGGCAGAGGCAGAAGGACCTCTGTGAAATTAAGACCACTGGTTCACGTACTGACTTCTAGACGGGCTGGAACCAGGGAGACCCTGTCCAAAACAACCATGGTGAGAGGGGTTTTAAATCAGGGCCAATATATGTGCTAAGTGTATAACATAAATTGATACTCCCAACTCAGCTCTCCTTTTTTCCACCAAGTTTGCTGCTTCTCCCTTTAATCTACTCCAGAGTGTGCCGACCAACAAGTCCACACCAACAACTGAGCATCAGCACTCTGGCGATCTCTGATATTCTCTGAACTGATGCTGGGTCACTGTTTCTGGACACAAGACAAAGGCTGAGCTGAGGTGCAGGCCTCTGTCTACCTTCTGTTGCCAACACGGGCATTTTCCTGATGTCTATACTCAGTTGCTGCCCTCTTGGAGCCCCTCCTGCTTGCTGCTTCCTAGTTCTCATGCCTCTAAAGCAATCTTGGTCAGATCCTCCTCAGCAGTGCAGTAATACATGACATGATGACCTTTAATGACTCAGGTTACCTCAGACAACCTATATAACCTTTAAAAAGTTGTAGAACAAAAACACTAAGGCTGGGGATATAGCTCAGTGGCAGAGGGCTTGCCTAGCATGTACATGGCCCAAGGTTCAAATCCCCAGTGTCACCAAAAGGAAAAAGAAAAACAACTTGTACCTAATTTAAAAATAATAATAATAAGCAAATGGTACTAAGAAAAAGTAGGCATTGCAATTCTAATATCTGACAAAATAGACTTTAAACTGAAACTAACCAGAAAAGACAAAGAGGGCTATTTCATTTTGATCAAAGGAAGACTCAATCAAGAAGATATTATGATCATGAACATATATTCACCAAACTCTGGTGCTCCCAACTTCATAAAAAAAATACTACAGGACTTTAAGACCCAAATTAACCCCAACTCATTAATAGTAGGGGACTTCAATACCCCACTATCTCCATTAGATAGGTCAACAGGCCAGAGACTTAACAGAGAGACATCTGAATTAAACAAAACCATATATCAAATGGACTTAACAGATATCTACCGAGTATTCCACTCAAGTAATTTTTAGCTATATATACGTATGCACTTATGAAATTATATTGGTCCCTTTAATCTTTTGTTATACTTTCCTTTTGGGTTTTTGAGGACATTCAATTGGACCAGATAAACTGATTTGTTTTTACTCTTAAGGACGTTTGAGGATCTGTTCTCAGGGGTCCCATGGGCTTGGGAGGAGCCCCTGGATCCTTTCTTTTACCAGTTCCATCTATGTGAAAAGTCAAAGGTCCTGCTCGACCATTGTTGGCTTCTCTTGGAAGCATGGAGGAAATGATTCCTCCGTGTTGACCCTCCTCTTTATAGACTGGACACTGGTTCAAGTCCATCTGGTGGGGTCTCCTTGCCCTCTTGATA
>NW_008332663.1:1471924-1472044 GCF_000622305.1 Nannospalax galili | reverse complement strand
CTTGGGTAGTGACCAGCTGGTCTCGGATAAACCATATCTAGAGATATTTTTATTGGTCTGTTATGTATTAGTCCACAGTAGATTGTAGGAATAATATGGTTCCCTCTGGTTTTCGTGACT
>NW_008332663.1:1465244-1471450 GCF_000622305.1 Nannospalax galili | reverse complement strand
CTGCTGAGTAAAACTCCATCGTATATATGAACCACATTTTCATTTTCCATTCATCAACTGAGGGACACTTAGGTTCCTTCCATCTCTTAGCTATTGTGAAGAGAGCAGCAACAACATGGATGTACAAGTGTTTCTGCAATAGGACCAGTTCTTTGGGTATATGCCAAGGAGTGGTATAACTGGGTCAAATGGTAGGTTCATTTGTAGTTTTTTAAGAGTTCTCCACACTGCTTTCCATAGGGATTGAACCACTTTGCAGCCCCACCAGCAGTGCATGAGTGTTCCCCTTTCCCCACATCCTCTCCAACATTTGGTATCATTTGTTTTCTTGATCTTAGCCAGTCTGACTGGGGTAAGGTGAAATCTTAAAGTGGTTTTAATTTGCATTTCCCTGATTGTGCTCCTCTAGAGGATTTTTTTTTTGGTATTTGGTGGGGATATGTTATTTTGGTTTTTCATGTTATTATTTTTTCTCTGTGATTTTGACATGTGAATTTCTTTTGTAGTTTCTGACTCTTGTGTGATACTCGGGCCTTCAAGTTTAGTTCTGCTTCTTTTTTTGAACTTTATGTGTCTTTGTGGTTTACTTTTTGGGTATGAAGAGGTGGTTCATCTAAGCTTCTGGTTCTCTCTTTTGATTTTATATTGTCATGGCCAGATTGATTTTGTCTTCAGGAGTTCTGCAGTGGCCCAATTCCAATGTGGGTCAGAAGTTTTCAGACTTTCTCCTTAGGTCTGGAATCTTCTAAGAATGATTTTGGCTTCAGGAACTTGGGTTTTGGACTGACCTGCGATCCTGGCAGTGGCCGTGCCAGACAGGCATGCAAAGGCAGATGGGGTGGGAATAAGCCCCAAGATTTCCCAGGGAGTAGATTGAGTAGCTGGGTTTTACTGGATGCAAAGGATCAGGGAGAGGCAAGGTAAGCTTCGGAGCTCCAGAAAGAGGCTATCAGCCCCAGAAAGAGGCTGGCGGGTGTTGCAGGACCAGGGAAGCAGAGAGAAGTGAGGGTGGGGCTGGGTCCAGAGGCAGTACTCCTGGGGCCCAAGGAAGGCACCAAGCTGGTCGTGGTGAAAAGGGTCAGGAAGCAGCACTGGCTCCCCAGTTGTCTGTGGCCCCAAGACTAGGAATGGCACAGGGCCCAAGCTTGGAGTAGAGAACAGCGTGGGAGATGGAAGGGTGAGCGTGGCTGGGGGAGTCAATGCACGGAGGGCTGCGGGGTAGAGTTACCCCAAGAGAGGCCTGAGGGCAGGTGCTAGTGGCAGTTTTTCAACAGCTGTCTAATTGGATTTAAGGCCTGTTGAATGGTATAGAACACATATATTGCGCTGTAAACACAACCAAATACACATAGCTGGAGGGGTCATAGATCCTAGTCAAAAACTTACTTTTGCCATATTCTTGTGGTACACAAGACACTGCTGAAATAACTGCGTTCTAGCTAAAGGAGGAGAGAAAATCAAAACTCTCAACACATTTCATCATTGTTTAAATAAATCACTTAAATGAAACAGAGGATTGGCTGTTTAGCAGTAACTACAATTTTTAGATTTACTTCTAATCATTATAAAAACAAACAATTGAGCTGCAAATTCATTCTAATTACCTGCTGTGTGCTTTTTCAAATATTAAAAGAAACAGCATCAATGACATCTCAAAAAGAGAACATACACAGAGAAGTTAAATGATGGTTGAAATGTAAAAGTACCGTCACTAGATTTCTTTTACAGAAAATAAAATAAAATTGTGGTGTAAGAGGAAGAGTCTGCTGTGATTATGGATTTTGAATTTTTTCTCTTGAGGCCAACACCTGAACACTTTGGTAAGATTCATAAAGTTAAAAGAAAGATATTTGTCTTAAATCTATTAACTTATAGTGCTGTACAAAGGTCATGAAGTGTTGTTTGATTTTTTGCATATGGAATTGCTTAGAATAATGGTCTTCTTTGATTTCATATAAGCAATCCATGGATTTTCCGTACAAGTTTATATGACAGTAAAATGTTTTAAATGGTCTCAGGTAATAAAAGTGATCTGTCAAACACAATTTCAGCCCTTTAATTCATAAAACTGCTGGAGTTGTTAACCTTCAATAAAGTAATCTATCATGAAATATGAAATTATTAATGCTGTGCCACTTAAGCACTTGCGGTTCACAGAAAGTGTATAGAATTATTTATGGTTGCCATTTCCCCTTTCTGACTTCTTTAACTGCCTTTGATGAATGGGCTGGCATATCTTTGTCTTGACATAAGGAACAGAGTCTGTGCTAAAACATATGGCTCTGAGTTTAAAAGTTAAATTATATGCATATTTATGAATACAATGTCTAATATACAGATACTCTAAAAGTTTGGGTGATAGAAATTTACTGACCAACTTCACAGGATGAGAAAAGGTGGCTTCAAGTTTAAAATGAAGTCACTACTATTCCTTGAATAGCAATTATGATGATACCTTTTTAACATATTTCACCCAAATTCAGTTTGACCCATGAGTTAAATAGAACACTGAGTAACTTAACTGAGCTCATATTGCTTGAACATTATGAAGCCTGAAATTGAAACCTAATACTATGTCTGACACAAGATCCAAGATTTTAATTATATTGTATAAAACTGGAAGAAGATGCCGTGTTTTCCTAAACTTGTTAAGATTGTTTGCAGTTTCCAGGTCTTTAAAAGGAATATAGAAAAGTTCCATAAATTAAGGAGAGACATACCTATACAGATACAGGAAGCACACAGAACACCAATTAGACAGGACCAGAACAGAAACTCCCCATGGTATATCATAGTAAAAACACTAAATATACAGAACAAGGAGAGAATACTGAAAGCTGCAAGAGAAAACCAACAAATCATGTCTATTGGAAAACCATTCAAAACTACAGTTGACTTTTTAATGAATGCAAGCTATAAAGCCAGAAGAACCTGGATTGAAGTATTCCCAGCTCTAAATGACCATAGATGGTAACCCAGAATACTTTACTCAGCAAAATGTCTATCATAATCAAAGGGGAAAGAAACATCTACCATGATATCTTCAAATAATAAATTCTAATGAAACTGTGAACTGAAGTTCCTGGAAAAGAATTATCACCTATGTAAAAAAAAAAAAATCTAAGAAGCTAAGTGACTAATTGAAAGTGTGAGATTGTTGATGTTAGGGTCCGTGACTCAGTGGGTCTCTTCAGGAGAACAAATGCATGAGTATGGAGATGCAAAATCAAGCAGAGTTTTATTAGGCCAGCTAGCTGGGGCCGACCATCCTTCCAAGACACGCAGGTCTGGTTGGAGCGATCAACCCCAAGGCAACTTCAAGTAAAGATTATATAGGCTCCCACAACCGTTACACAAAAGCCCACACTTATACAACCAATAGTTTCAAAGCAAGCATTTCACAAACCAATAACTTCAAAACAAGAAAAAATGTTACAACTCCCTTCAGGTGTCTCAATCGGAGAGGGATGGGTGGTATGTGCCTGGCGCGACCCTTCCCTGTTATCTTGTGTAAGCAGACATGCCTACATGACACGACACAGATCAGACAGGTCAGGCTCTGGGGGCTGCAACACTTGCCCCTATCTCCGGATGCCTGTGTCTCCAGTTGAGTTAATTGGTTACAAGCAGTAAATTCAACCAAGCAGTAAATTCCTCTTTCCCTAACAGTGGAGAGTTGGAATATTGTGGATCTAAAGCCAAATTATCTTGAATTCTCTTATTCCATTCTAAGTCTCTATTGTCACCCTGTGTCTCTCCTAATATCTTTGTTATCATGTACAATATTCTGGAATCCTTTAACAGACACTAGTTTCTACCAATTGAAAAACTAAGAATGTGTGTTGTCAGATAGCATCTGAAACAGTAGAGACTTCCCTGCAATGCTATAACCTCTCTACCTGATCTCCATCTATGGTTTTTAAGTGTATCTTGATTTACTATTTTTGTTGTTGTTCTATAACTATAAAACATTTATGAAACTGTTACCGTGTTGGAACTGGGTATTTGTGTTAACCGGAATTCAGGTTCCTGTGCCATAGCCACTCCTGTTTTGCTTCAGAACAAACCGTCATTTACTTTCTTTGAGGTGAGAACTGCATTTTTGCTTCTAGAAATTATAACCCCATTTCTTCCAGAATAGGCAATATCTATGCAACCCCTAAATAGCATGTCCATAATGAACCACAAATAGGGCTGAGAAGTCATTACACAGTTTCAGAGACTCTGTGTTAGTGACACAGTGCCCAAAGCAGTCTGAACTCAGAACATGTGCTGTATTTCAACCTGTCCAAAATCTCAATTTAAAAGGCTGAATGTGAAGTATTGACATGAATGAAAAGCTTCAAAATGAATGAGATAAAAAGTTGTTTTGATGCCATATGTTAAATTTGAACAAAATCAACATTTCTGTAAAAGTCTACTAAATCATTTAAGGTAATGTCTTAGCTCAGATCTTATTCCAGTTACACGGACCATTTCAAACAAGTATGCTTTCAAGCCTTAATGTTCTTTTTCTACTTTTCCTTATACTAATCTAACCAAATTAGCAATTATAGGTCACACTGTCAGCTCAGTCCATGTCAGTCATGATTCTTATATGTTCAACCTCAAATTTAAAGTTTTTTTTTTTTTTTTTTATCTTTTTGAGACAGGGTCTCCCTGTAGCCCCAGCTGTCCTGGAATTTACTTTGTAGACCAGGCTGGCCTTGGCTGGTGAACTCACAGGGGTCCACCTTGCCTCCTCCTCCCTAGTGCTGGGATTAAAGACGTGCGCCACCACGCCAGTATTTTTTGATATCATCTGTAGTTGGGAGTTGAGAGAGCTCAGCTGGTGGTGTCAGCACTAACATATTTGAAACCAAATGAGTTACATTTATGACTTAGGGAGTAGTAATTGTAAATTGTTACTTTGTTGTGGAGAAAGAAAAAAAAAACAGAATCGAAAGGTTGCTTTGTGGATCTTTAGCATCAATGAGCTGCCTGGGAGCACAAAGGAGTGACATATTGTTTGCCTGCTTTCAGGAACAATAAGAGACACCTGAGAAATGGCATTTCTAATTCATGGGTGTGGCAAGGACTGCATTGTACTTGTCAGGCAACCAGAACTGAAAGAAAAGGAAGGAAATGCACTGAGCTCTGCACATTCAGGTCCTGGTCCCAAGTTATTGACAAAATAGCTCACTTTTTAACAAGCACTTAAGACAGAGAAGAAAAGTAAATGTTAAAAGGTGTTTCTTCATAAGTCGTGCATGAAAATGGAAGCTTGGGTTTTAGTGTTGTCATGGAGCAAATCTCTAGTTTTTCTTGTTGTTTTGTTTGAGACAGGGTCACCCTGTAGTACCAGATGGGCTTGGAACTCCTACACAGGCCAGACTATCCTCCATTTTACAGAAAATCCCCTAGCTTTGCCTCCAAAGGGCTGGGAGTAAAGGCATGTGTTACCAGGCCAGGTCTGGGAAAGTCTTATATTAAAACTCCTCATGTAAAAATACATGAATATCTATTTCATACTGCTCTTGTACTTATCTAACACATTTGCTTTCATTTAACTTTTTTCTATCTGTATTTAATATGCCTGCTGTGTGAGTGTGCCTATTGTACATCAAACCATAGTGTGAAAGCCTTTATTTTTGTAATTTGCCAGAACCTCCAACTAATTATTCTGCAATCAGCAATACACAGTGGATAAGAAAGTCATTGATATTGTATTAGGTGATAATTATGAGGATAAAACAATTACTTAAAGATTTTACTCGCATGCAGGGAATACTTACTAAGAGGAGACCTATGCATGTGTGTTCTGTCAGAGGAGAGCACTTATTGAAATCAGATATGCAATAGCCCTCTCACATATGAAAAATGAAGAAAGACGAAGAAAGACAGATAATTTAGCTTTCCTTCTATATTTGGGATCAGTATTCTTGTATTAATACTCTTAAAAATATGTGTGTACATGCATTTGTAATATATATTAAAAAGCTAGGTAATAATATACCTTCTAGAACATCACTAAAAGCATGCTTATGTGCACCATAGATATATTTATTTGTTTCACATCCATATGCTCATCCAGTAACAAACAAAAACATCAGTATCTAAAATATGTCTAAGTATAAATGTATGTAAAAATTCTCTATGTTTATGGAAAACATCTTGTTTTAATGGTATTTTTAAAACACATTATGCATCTAAGAAAGTCTGAATAT
>NW_008332663.1:1432242-1465202 GCF_000622305.1 Nannospalax galili | reverse complement strand
AGTCTGAATATATATATCCTAATGATATATATGTGTATATATATATTCTAATGATATATATATATATCCAAATGAATTATTGATCATCTTAACAAATATAACTGTTACTCCAGGATCTAATATCTCTAGGTAGAAATCAATTTTTTCTGACCATCCTCTGAAGGAAGAAGTAGAATGTTTAATACATATATGATAAATCAAAAACAAATATCCATCATTTTATTCCTAAAAGATAAGACACATCACAATTTAACCACATTCAGCCTAGGAAGCATATGGGAAGACCTCCTAAAGGCCTCTGCATTTCACTTACAGGTGGTGTGTTATAAAGTGACATTTTATTTGATTTATATGTTTTTAAAATTTCTTATATTTTACAGAAGAAATTTTCTCTGTTTTAGAAAGCAGCTTCTGAAGACATGTGTCCAAGATAGTCATGAAATGCTGCATTTGAGAGAGAGCTTAGTATACAAACACTTTGTAAATATTCTTGGATGAAAATTAAGGAAGATTTATTTGTAGCAAATAATACTCAAAAGCAAACAGAGAAGAGCTGTTTCCTATTTCCAAATTGACCCAGATTGAAAATATCTTAGGAGTATTATGACCCACCTAAAATTATTTCGTTTCTCTTTATATTGGCTTCAAAGGTTTGTTACGACTATTCTGCAATTCCCATATTAAAGTCTGCTTTTCAACCAACTGCCACGTATATCATCAAATAGTTAAATGCTGAGACAGAACGTCATCTCAAGATTTTTTAATGCCAAAGGTATTTAAGAGGAAACAAACTGATAACTGCTATTTCAAGCAGACACAGGAAAAGTAACCAGTAGACTAGAAACTCACATACTGTTCATATTTTTATGTATTAAAATTTTACCATGCATAATTTTGTTGTGATGTTTCTTTTTCTCTTTTTTTTTTTGTCACAACAGATCAGTACACAAGAGTAAGATGTTTCATAGGTATTCATATATTTTTTAATAATGCATACATGAAATATGAACATGTTACTATATAAAATTTAATGAACAAGATATGTTTATGGATTTGCATCACAGTTCAATGGGACAAATGGAGTTTGATACCAAGACCCTATATGGTGGAAGGAGAGAACTAACTCCTGCAAGTTTTATACTGACCTCCGCAAATCCACAACACTTGAGTCGGCACGCTCACGTGTGCGCTCACACACACCTCAAGTAAATATAAATATAATAAAAATAAAATATACTCATAGCAATATATGGACAATACAAGCTATCATGATTCGTTATAATCCACTCAACTAACTTATAAGGTGATGTCATAAACACAGACTGATTTAAGCTGTGACTCTTTGGGCAACAAGTTTTCTTCAATCACCATTGTATAATATTTAGAATAAATGTCTTGATTTACAGAAGTATAGTCCTCTTTGATAAAAGCCTCACTATGTAAAAGCTAAAAAGTCCATTAGGCACAAAATGGGGAAATAATAATCTTAGAACTGAAAGTTTCCGTTCTAAGATTATTCAAAAGATTGGAATATAAAGGCAGCATGTGAAAGAAGACTGAGAACAACTTGTGTTGTGGAGATGGAGGGAAAAGGAAGACAGATATGCAGAAGACAATATTGACGGTTTAAAAAGCCAGGATGCTTTTAGTTCTTCTATTGTGTTTGCCATTTATAAATAGTATGATCTTAAGCAGGGGTCTCAATGATCCAAACTGTTTCCTGGATTGAGAAACAACAGATAAAATAAAATAGTATCTAATTCACAGGACAATTGGGAAGACTCAACACAGCCAAGTACACAAAGTGCTAGAAAAGCCTTTATCAATTATATTTTAAATTATTATCATGTCAAAATTTTCCAATGTTAAAATGTAAAAGAGCTAATTGAGCTGTATGTGCATGATTTCCAATCTCAGATCATGTATAACACTCCATGCATTTGTTCAGCTCAGGTTGTCAAGCATAATGTTTGAAAATCTGTCTTTACCTTAAAGAGTTAATAAAATTCTATGTATAGTAAATTTTTCTCAACTGTCACAAACTCCTTTACCTATCATTAGTTACAACATGTTTGGTAAATCTGAAAAAGCGCTTTGATATTTACTTTCATAGTAAATTAGCATGAATTGATGGATTTCCTACTCTAGAGATAAAGATGAACAATTCATCAACATGTATTTTTGATTGAAGCTAAAAATAGTTTTTTCAGCTTTAGGAAATTTAAATTCTTCAAATTTGCCTGAGAATTTACAACAAATAAAATAGCAGCAGGATATGAAACTGCTACTTAGGCTCTAAAATGCAGAGGTAGCTGGGTGTTGTGGCGCATGCCTTTAATCCCAGCACTTGGGCAGCAGAAGCAGGTGGATCTTTGTGAGTTCAAGGACAGCCTGGTCTACATAGTAAGTTCCAGGACAGCTGGGGCTACAGGGAGACCCTGTCTCAAAAAGAATAGATATTAAATAAATAAATAAATAAATAAATAAATAATAAATAAAATGCAGAGGTAGTTTTATTGCCAATGACTTTTCTCAAAATAATTTAGCATTTTTTTCTGAAAATATAACTACGAATAGGTTATTGACCAGCAGTTAATTGTAATGAATATTAGAATCACAAGTTTGTATGAATTCCAACCATGATACAAAATGAACTACAGCCATAACCACCAAGTCAGTTTCCTCTGTCATTTCATTTTAAATGGGAGTTGTGAGGAATAAACTAACAAAATCCAATTCATGTACAAATGCAATGCATTCAACGACAGTATACCAAGGCGAATATTCAAAAGATATTGTCATGTAGCAAATCACAGACATACCAAGGATGATGGATTCTGCTTTTGCAAGCCTGACAGCTACAGTACACACCCCTGACCTCAAAGGACAAGCACACTTATTTGGGAGCCTCAAACTCATGTGTGAGATTGATTTAAAGATTCATGTATGTAGAATTGTAGATTATTCAGTAATACCTGCATAATGAAGTTGTTTTCCAAAACAATTAACTGTCAGAGGAAATTTAAGCTCATGAGGGGAAACTCAACAAACTCAAGAATGCCTCGCCAATACTTGGTACTCAGTTACTTTTATTTAAGGCATGTTGAAAAAATACTGCTTCTTAAATAAGGAAAGTCCAGGCTCATGATCGTGGAAGAGAGGTATTCCATTATAAGTGCCTTTTTAAGTATATGTAACTATACTAAGTAGCTTAATTAAAAGCACTGCTGTGGTTGTATATGAAAGGAACCATTCAGGCCATTCTGTTGAATACTTCTTTCCCTGCAAGTAGCACTAACTTGTGAGATTGGGGAAATTTCTTGGGATGGGGCTTGCCTAGAGGAAGTGGAAAACTGTTTGCATGAATATTAAGAATGCATGTTGCTTGGACCCCTCTCTGCCACTGGGCTTCCTATCTACTATCAATAAATAACTCCATACGTTTTCTACTGAATTGTTTTTAAAATAGAATTGAATGGTAAAAATCCCATGGTTGGGGAGGTCATAGGCCCTAGGGTAGCACTGTTGTTATTTAGCTTAATAAGCGTCTACATATTTGTAAAACAATAAGGTGAAAAATATGACTGTAAAGGAACAGTTTGGTAAAAACTGAGTTACAAAAGGTTAGGTGTTGAATTAGTAAATTTTAAAAAAAGTATTTCACTTATTATTTTTTCTCTACAGCCCTGGAATTCTCTTCTCACTTCAGTGACCAAACATCTGAAAAGAAGCAGCTTAAAAAAAAAAAAAAATGCTTATTTCAACTTGTGATTTGAGTAATACAGTTCATAATGATGGATACTTATAGCTATCATAGAAGGAAGCACCTGGTCTCATTGCATCCAGTTGGGAAGCAGAGAGAGATAAATGCTAGTGTTTATATCACTTTCTCTTTTTGCACAGTCTAAGACTCCAAACCATGAAAAAGGATGCCACCTAGCTTTAGGGTATTTCCAGTTTAACTGACAAAATCTACACTTAATCTCTCAGAGACATGCCAGAGGTATGTCTCCAAGATGATTCTATATCCTGTCATGTTCACAATCAATATCCACCAGATTGTTTTCTCTATACTTTGCTGCTATAGTGAAGACATTCACAGTCTATTGGAAATAAAGTCTGCAATGAATATTTTTTAAATTTCCTAAATATTAATATTGATTATACCAACAGGGACAGTTTCCATCTATCATAGTATTCGTTGTTCTTTATTGATTTTCATGAAACGAGTATCACTATTAATTATTGTAATCCATGTGCACTTGTTAAGGGAGCCTCTCAGCTCAAGCGCTGAAGCAGACAAGTAGTTAACGTGTACAGGAAACTTTAAAAATCTCAAACGATGTCTTAGAATAAAAGTGAAATTATTTCTTGTGACTTTATGTGACTGACAAGTTCTACACCCATTAATTTCCTGCTCTTTTATATAATTTTGAAAAATTCTATGTTTTTTTTCTTACCTACTTCCATTTTCTGTCTCAGTGGAAAATAACTTCAATGTTTCCTTAGAAATAAATAAGAATTCATTTCATCTTATAAAGCACCATAAGTGGCGATTCTTCTATGTGATTTTTTAAAAAACATATATTAGGTATCTGGTTATTCTGTGAATAAATGACCATTGTTGCTTGACCTACAAGTTTCTCACCCAGTAGCGAGTCTCTCTATTTTCTGCTTGCTGCTTCTTTTTTATTTTTCTTTACTAATTCTTGCTGCATAAACTTCTGCTTTGACTTCTCATAGCCATACATTTACTGAGTGGGATCCGTTCTTTAAGTGTTCACCCCTTCTCCAGTATTTTATTTCTTAACTCCATCTAACCCAAAGAAATCATACCACACTATCAAGTATTCAAAATTTCTTTATATTTATGGAGCAGATAAACTTTACAACCTTTAAAACATTGAATGAAGCAGTAATTTTTTAGTGGGTACAGTGAACTTTATTGATGTTCTTCAAGAGCATAGGGCTCCCTAACCCCCACCCCTTCTTCTGGGTCCAGGGATGGAAATGGTGAAGGGAAATGCTCAGTGTGCTGGGACTGAGCTGAGTCAAGGACTTCCCAACCAAGTTCCTCTCTCTTCCTCTTGCTCCAGTGAATGGTTCAGGGCTTCTTACTTCTTGGAGGACATGTGGACCATGAGGTCAACAACCCTGTTGCCCTAGCCAAATTCGCTGTCATACCAGGAAATGAGCTTGAGAAAGAGGTTGTTGAAGGAAATGCCAGCCCCAGCATCAAAGGTAGAAGGGTGGGTGTTGCAGTTAAAGTCAGAGGATACAACCTGGTTCTCAGTATAGCCCTGGATGCCCTGTAGGGGCCCCTCCAATGTTTGCTTCACAAACTTCTTAATGTCGTCATATCTACAGCTTTCTCCAGGTGGCAGATGAAATCCACCACCAGCATATTGGGGGCAGGAACTCTGGAAGGCCATGCCACTAAGTTTCAGGTTGAGCTTTGGGATGATCTTTCCCATGATCTTGATCTTGTCAGTGAATGCAAAGATGATGTTCTGGGCAGTCCCACGACCAACATGCCATAGTTTCCCAGAGGAGCTGTCCACAGTGTTTTGGGCAGCCATGATGGCATGAACTGTGGTCATGAATTCCTCAATTGCTGAAGCTGCCATGGATGATCTTGGACAGGGGGTTCTAAGCAGCAGTGAAGGAGGCATTGCTGACTATCTTGAGGCAGTTGCCTTACTTCTCCTGGTTCATGACCATAACAAACAAGACGCATCAGCAGAAGAAGCAGATGATCACCCTTTTGGCTTCACCCTTCAATTGGGCCTTGGCCTTCTCCATGATAATGAAGACCCCAATAGACTCAGGCATACTTGGCACCAACATCACCCCATTTTATATTGGCATCTAGCTCCTCGAAGATGGAGATGGCCTTCCCACTGATGACAAGTTTCCCATTCTCAGCCTTGATTGTACTGTGGACCTTGTCACAGTACAATCATACTGGACCATGTAGACCGTGTAGTTAAGGTCAATGAAGGGGACACAGATGGCAACAATATCTACTTTGCCAGAGTTGAAGTCAGCCCTGGTAACCAACACCCAATATTCCCAAATTCACTCTTCTTCACCATTGTGTCTCAGGGACAAGGTTGACACTACATGGAAGAGGAGTCTGTCTCTGGAACCAGGAACAGCAGAGAGATAAAGCTATATTTTTAACACGATGTAAGTGAAATACTCAGAAGACTCTGAAACAAAGATTAGAGTAAAACATTTTGGAAGTGGTCAATAAGACAATAGTAGTAAAAGACAAATGAGAGAGGAAATGCAAAGCACCGAATACAGTGTATGGGCTGGGAAGACAGTTACTGGGTAAAGTACCTGATGTACAATCATGAGGACAAGAGTTGAGACCTCAAGCACACATCTGAAAGGTGAGTGTGATGGTGGCAATTCCTAGTGTCAATGCTGGGGGGCAGAGAACTTGGGGTCTTATTTGTGATCCAGTGGATATGAAAGAGAGCTCTAGGTTTAATGACAGATCAATCCTGCTTCAAAAAATAAAGTGCAGAATAATAAGGAAGATATCATTTTTGGCCTCTGGCCTCCATATGGGAAATCATATTTGCCATGTACACATGCCTAGACATGTCTATATTACACAGACACACACACACAATGTGTGCATGCGTATGTATGTATGTATGTTTGTGTGTATGTCTGTGTGTATATGTGTGTGAATATATGTGTGAGTATGTGTGTGAATGTGTGTGTGTGTGTGTGTGTGTGTGTGTGTGTGTATTTGTGTGCCTGTCTAAGCCTCCAAAATGCTGGAGTTAAAGGTGTGGGCTAGAATGCCCAGTGTACCTAGAGTATATTAATATCAGTGGATGCTTTGCTAATTGGTGTAGGGCATTTGCTTCTATGTATTCTTTTCATTTGAGGCCTAGATTATGATGAGGCCTAGATTATGAGAATTTATCCATCTGGAGAATAATGTTGATCATAATTTTGATAACATAGGTGCTTAAATGTTTTGGATATATACTAGGCAAATGTGTGTGTGTTATTTTCATAAATACCTGAGTAAAAATTAGAGTTGTTGTTAATCCCATTATTTCATCATAAACTTTGTGGATTTTCATTGCCTTGTTCAAAGGTAAAGACAGTACAGTTTTTGCATGTATTGGTCAAATAGAAATGAAGATTTTGCTATTAAACGTTGTGTTTTGATGTTGGTTAATCATATTTGGAGATTCACTAGAATCACATATAATGATCTTCCAAATTGCGATGTTCCATGACTTTTGATAGGATCCTTCAATTGCTTGATTAGTTGTTGTTTCTTCTCATTTTCTTGAATCATTTCATCTTTCTTAGCCTTGTATTCTTAATTTGTAAACATTCTTGGTTCAATGATAACACTGATTAAAAAAATCATCAAAAGAAAAGAAAAAAAGAAAGAAAGAAAGAAGAGAAAGAAAGAAAAGAAAGGGAAGGAATGAATGAATGAAGCAAGGAAGGAAGGAAGGAAAGAGTACATGAACTTGTCAGAAAAAAAGTAATGAAGAGATATGGGAGGTATTGGAGGGGAGGGAGTGTGTGTAGATTTGATCAAAACACCTCATATGCATGTATGAAATTCTCAATAATTTTTTAAAGTAAAAAAACTTATTTTAGTCATATTTTGGTTATAACATCATTTATTTTATATTGTTTATGATAATTTCATATTCTGTCCTTCATAGAAAATTGTATCCCAACATTGTCTCTTTCCATACAATGGTCTCAATTCTTCCCTGTAATATTTACCATGATTCTTACAGTTTCATATCTATTACACATTTTCAAAAACAGTGCCCCTAAAATACATGTCTACATAGAGATATATGCATATGTATAAGATTAAGCATATATTTTAATACATTTATATTTAGTCAGAGTATAGCCTAAGACTGCACAGTTTTCTTGAAGATTTGACAGTATTATTAACATATACTGATAAAAATATGTTAAGTAAATTCATGCACTTTATTTTTCACAGCAGGTATTAACTATGTATCTTAGTAGCAGTTCATTTTACACAAGTATAATGGTGCAAGGCCAACAAGTACATGCAAAGGCATATCATCAAGTGATTAATAGATTTGTGTGAGTTTTTTTGGCTCCCGTCATCTGTTTAACAATGCATATATTATTTATAAGATCATGCAAATATCCCCACATTAATTCACTACACTACTCTGTAAAAACAGGAGAAGTTGTTAAATGGGGCAAAAAATTCAAAGCATTTTCATATTACGCTCTTTTGATAGGCATATTCAAATATGAATATTGCTTGCTGCAATAATTATTGAATTTGAAATATACATTTTATTAACATTTATATTCCTTTAAGATCTTGCATTTCCTAGTACTTTAAGATAATATAAAGTGATTTTATATATTAAATGTTAGTTTAATATTACTTGCTTGGATATGATATAAGGAAGATATTTTTATATTAAGAACCATTTTAAAATAACATTAAAGTAAGCATGATATAATGTACTTGTGAATTTGCAATAACTAATAAATATTGTGATTTCAGTCCCCAAAATAAATGATAATGTGTTCCCTGGGACAAACCTATTTTCAAGGAAAAGTTATTGACATGGAATTACTTTTTTGAAATCATTCTATGTCATTAAATTAATCTCTATTGTGAACTTCTGTGTTTATCATATATCTAGAAAGTGAGCAGAAAACTTATTAGTATGAAAATGGGACTTAAACTTTTTTCGTTCTTCATTTAACCACTAACCTAATAATCTAAGAGATGGACAGAAATATGTGTCTAATAAATATTGTTTCTTACAAATATATGTTTAGGTCATTGAGATGGCTCAGTGAGTAAGGGTACATGCTACCGAGCCCACAAACTTGAGTTCCATCCCAGGGATGCATATTGTGAAATGAGAAGACACCTTTAGGTTCTTTAGCATCCATATGCATGTTATGACACACCCTCCAAATAAATAAATATATAAATAAATAAATAAGCAAACAAATAAATAAGCAAATGTGACACAAATACACACTCAAATGCATGGTGGACTGGTAGACTAATACTGTTGGATGCATCTTTTTCTAAAATGGGACCAGTGACTAAACCATTTTAGGACAATTAAGTTTTGCTTTCTCTACTAACAAATCTTAAGCAAATACTTATTGAACATGCACACCATTCAATATACTATTATCACTTCTAGTTATGCTGTTACTCTCAGCATCACAGAATCCACAGTCCTTTGCAACAATACAAATCTCCTCCTTCCAAATGGCATATTTGGGGCTATGACTGCAGGTGAAAATGATGAACAAAAGAGGGTGTGGTTGAGAAGGGGCTAGGACCTGACAGACAGCTCCATTTGTCTACTGATGTTCCTTCTTTACTGTTTTTCTTTCCTATCACTTGTTGAAAGAACCCAGTAATTCAAAGAAGAAAAAATAAAAGCACTGGAATGCTTAATAACATGAAAACTCATTATGTTAATACCAAGTTTCTGAAATTTTTAAAATGATAATTAATAAATGTGAATGCAGTGTGTAATAGTCTTATTGAAAGAAAATCAACTGCAACCTAAGGCTTATGGAACATAGCAGGACAAGGGGTAGAGAGAATAATAATATGTCCCCCAACTCTCACTAGCAAATATTCCTCATACAAAAGAGTGTGATGTGTACTGCAGGCTACAGCTGTCTAAATTTTAGAGAACAGGAGACTGAAGAATGTGTGTCCTGGATAGGACTCTTAAACCTCACACAACCTGGCTCTTCCACCATTGTGGAAGAGAGGATGGAAAGATTGTAAGAGCCAGGGTTGATGCAGGAACATAAGGAAACAGACATTTTCAGGCCACTGGGAACATGCTCATATGAACTTGCATATGAACTTGTGACCATATACACAAAACCCATGCTGACTCAGTCCCACAAAGACACAGTATAGAATGGAGCAAATGGGCAGCAGGCCTCAATCCAAGCCAAGGAATAATTGGCAACTGATTACTTCTGGGTGAGGGAGTATAGATCTTCTTTAAGGCAGTGACCCAAGATAGGCTGACTAGACTCCAGTAGATAAACTTACCATGAGGGACATCTGGGTACAAATGCTTGACTGAATAGGACTTAACATATATGACAGATTGCATGAAATCTAGTGGGAGGTGCATAGGGGGAGTGAGGATGGGGAAGTGGGTCTAAATTTGATTAAGATCTATTATAGGAAATGTACCAAAACTCATTAATACATATTTTTAAAAAGCAGCTACAAAATAACATGGTTTAATGACAAAGCATAAAATAACACAAGACTCTGTGTGAGTCTAGAAGGGCAACGGTACAGAGTGCAAACCTGAACTGCACTAGTACAGCAGAGAGTCCTCATTAAAAACCATTCTCACTGCATATTTTCTGCCCTCATCAGAACACAAGTGAGATCATTTACAGTAACAAGGGAATTGGATCAGACCCAATCAAAATTGCTCTAGAGGCTTTGCCCCGGAATCCAGATTACTCTTCCTTGAAGTTAAAGCAAACTAAATCTGTAACAATAGCTCAAATGAATTATATTCAAATTTAGGAGGTATATCTGAAACTTGTTTATATTCTGCCAGCCTCTTTTTTTCTAATTTTTTCTTCAAGAATATTTTATTAGCATTTCTTTTTTTCTTTCTTTCTTTTTTTTGTTCACTTGTGGATCTCAAGGCTTAGTTGGTTTATTTACATAATAAACAAGCTAAGATTAACTTATAGATTGCAAGGCTAAGCAAAACTCATTTGTCCATAGCATGTCCATATTGTAAAAGTCATTACCACAATCTTCCCTGTAGAACTATCTTGAAATAAGACCACATGTAAAAATTAGGTGAGTGCTTTAAACAATAGTAACTATCATTATTGGTGTTTTTGCAATCAGTTAACTTCCAGTTTTGATAGCATAACCATATCTTATGCTCTTACAGTTTTCAATTTTTTAAATTACTTATTTAATAACCCCATAATTAGAAGAAGCATTTCATTACAACAGCATTGACATATTCAATAACAATTTCCAGAGCTCAGATACATCTCTTTCAAAATGGGCTGTAAATTTTCAGGTTTACAGTTGAATTAATACAGTTATACAATACTGTACTCAGTATGAACCCTATAAGATACAAAATTAAATGAGGATTTAACCTTTGAAAATGATCTCTGTTTCATTATTAAAATACACAGTTTCATAAAGAAAAATTCATTTTAATGAAATTAACACTAAGATGTTTCCACACACATTTCTACTCTCTATATATCTGATTATTATTAGTCACAGTTAGTTACTTTCTGAGATCCCTGGCATCAGAGCATGGATATAAAGCCATCAGGTAGATTTCAATGGTAAATTTTTTCACATCTACTAATTATTAAGGAGCAAATTTTTATGCTTTGAAGAATTATTGCTTTTTCCACATGATTAGAAGAAGTATTTCATTACAGCTTTAATATATTTAGTAACACACACCAGAGCAAAGACACATCTCTTTCAAAAGTGGCTGTAATTTTTAGGTTCACAGTTGAATTAATACAGTTATACAATATTGAACTCAGTATAAACCCTGTAAGGTATAAAACTGAATAAGTTTTTACCCTTTAAAGAAGATCTGCATATTTTCATTTTAAAATATGCAGTTTCCTACATTTTTAATGCTATTAACGCTTAGATGTTTGTACATGTGCCTTTAATCCTATGTGTCTGATGATTACTAGTCACAGTTGGTTACACTCGGATTCTTAGCACCTGAGTATGGATATAAAGTCATCAGGGAGATTTCACTGGTAATGATTATCATACAGAATATCCCACACAATCTTATTCATCTATATATCCACTTCTCATAGCATCCCCACCTCCCACATACTTGGGCCCAAATACACTGTCATCCCTGTTACGGTCCATTGTGTTGTTGACACTCCCAGCCATTCTCCAGTGCTTGTCCATCTGCTGAATCTAGTCAGCCTATCTAGAGACCCTTGTTTTAGGAAGATCAGCTGTTCGTCATCTAGCAGCAATCAGTTGTCAATATTCCCTTTGATAAGATTGGGGTCTGCAGTTCATTTCCCCAGTTCCATGCTGGGTTACTGTTTGAGAGTCTCTTGCGTCGCCTTGGCCAATAACTCAAAAGAAGGTATCTCCTGTCTGGCATTGTTTCTTGTTATGTAGCCTTTAGCTATACTCTTAAAAATTATATCGACCCCATTAATATTTGTTTATACTTTCCTTTTGGGTGTTTAAGACCCTACAGTTGTCCAAGAAGAAACTATCTTTACTCTTAAGGTCATTTGAGGGTCTGTTCCTCAGGGGTAACATGTACTTGGTAGGAGCCCCTGGCTCTTCTCTTTTACCAGTTTTGTCTATATGAGGATGTCAAAGGTCCTACTCGATCATGACTGGCTTCACTTGGAAGCATGGAGGAAATGTTTCTTCTGTGTTGACCTTCCTCTTTGTAGACTGGACACTGGTTCAGGTCCATCTGATGGGGTCTCCACAGCCTCCTTTCTCAAGGGTACAGGTAACTCACAACATTTCCAGGACATTTTGATGATGCTCAAAATTCCCTGGAACTTAGTCAACATAGGAGGTTAAGGAGCAAAAACTGTCCTTTATGTCCCCCTGACCAAATTAGTATATGCCTGAAAGTAAGGCTGTTAAACATCCAAGGAAGTTAGTTCCACCATTCTGGTACTTTAGGTACCATATGTCATGTGAATAAATGGCAAAGACCAAATGCTCTCAGATAAACGTTGCCTAGGCATATATTACATTCTTTGATCTGGTTGTATGTATAATTTGTCAGTACGTTGTTGGCCTAATATGGTTCCCTCTGGTTTTCTAAAACTACCTATGCATTGTTTATCTCTCACATTGTGCAACCTTTCCACAATGGTTTTCCCATTTAAGGTGCCCCCGTTTTTTTTTCCATTTCACCTTTAATAATACCCTTCTCCTATGGTCCCACCTCTCTTGAGCTCCTTCTTTCCCTTTATCCCCTAGGTTCCTTGTATAACCTTCCCCGTCTTCCCTGGAAATAACCCCATTTTTATCCATATCTCCCTTGTTAACACCAGTTTCTACTGTTCTTCTCTTTCAGATTCTTTCTTTTCCTTTACTTCCCTCATTCCTCTTCATTTTCTTGGTTCCTGTAGTTATGTCTGGATATATATTCACTTAAAAGAATTTGGTGCTAGGATCCACATATGAGGGAGAACATATGCCATTTTTTTGTTTTGTTTTGTTTTTAAGAGCCTGTTTTACTTCACTTAGTATAACAGTTTCTAGTTCCATTAATTTACTTGCAAATTTCATGATTTCATCTTTCTTTGCTGCTGAGTAAAATTCCACATTTTCATTATCCACTCGTCAGTTAAGGGACACTTAGGTTACTTCCATCCCTTAGCTTTTCTGAAAAGAGCAGCAACAAACATGGATATACAAGTGTCTCTGCAATAGGATGATTTCTTTGGGTATATGCCAAGGAGTGGTATGGCTGGGTCAAATGGTAGGTTCATTTATAGTTTTTAAAGAGTTCTCCACACTAATTTACATAAAGGTTGAACAAGCTTGCAGTCCCACCAACAGTGGATGAGCATTCCCCTTTCCCCATATCCTCTCCAACATTTGGTACCCTTTGGACTCTTGATCTTAGCCAGTCTGACTGGGGTAAGAAGAAATCTGAAACTGGGATTGCCCTAGTTACTAGTTCTGTTGAACACCTTTTAAGATGCTTCTTAGCCATCTTTATTTCTTCTTTTGAGAATTATCTGTTCAGCTCCTCAGCCCATCTTTTAATTGAGTTACTTCCTTTCTTGATACTTTGTTTTTTGAGTTTGTTATACATTCTGGATGTTAAGACTCTGTCAGATGGTTGCTGGTGAAGATTTTCTCCCATTCTGTGGATTTTTTCTTCACTTCTCTGGTTGCCTCCTTTGATATACAGAAGCTTCTTAGTTTAATGAGGTCCCATTTGTTGATTCTTGACCTTGTTTCCTGGGTAGTTGATGTCTGGTTTAGAAAATCCTTTCCTACACCTATAGCTTGTAGGTTATTGTCAATGTTTTCTTCTAACAGTTTCAGAGTTTCGGGCTTCACATTGAAGTCTTTGATCCATTTGGAGTTGACTTTTGTGCAAGGTGAAAGATAGGGGTTTAGTTTCATTCTTCTACAGGTGGAGATCCAGTTTTGCCAGCACCATTTGCTGATCATGCTGTGTTTCCTCTAGTGAATATTCTTGGCTCCATTGTCAAAGGTCAGGTGGCTGAAATTGAATGTACTCATATTTGGGTCTTCAATTTTGTTCCACTGATCTATGGGTCTATTTTTGTGCCAGTACCACGTTGTTTTTATGACTATAACTCTGTAATACAGTTAAAAATCTGGTATAGTAATCCCCTCAGCATTACTCTAGTGCTCAGGGTTGCTTTGGCTATCCGAGTTCTTTTGTGCTTCCATATGAATCTTAGGATTTTTTTTTTTTTCCAATTCTGTGAAAAATGTCATGGGGATTTTGATTGGCATTGCATTGAATCTATAAATGGCTTTTGGTAGGATGGTCATTTTCACAATGTTAATTCTTCTAATCCATGAGCATGGGAGGTCCTTCCATCTTCTGATGTCTTCCGCAATATCTTTCTTTAAGGAATTGAAATTTTCTTTGTAGAGGTCTTTAATGTCTTTGGTCAGGTTCATTCTGAGATTTTTTTTTTTTTTGAAGTTATTGTGAAGGGGAGTGTTTCCCCTCTTTCTCTGATTTTACTCTTTCTCTGATTGTTTTTTATTGGTATATAGAAAGGCTCCACACTTTTTTAGATTAATTTTGTAACCTGCCACTTTACTGAACATGCTATTAATTTCTAGGACTTTTCTGGTGGAATTTTTGGCATCTCTTAGGTAAAATATCATATCATCTGCAAAAGGGTTAATTTTATCTCTTCCAATTATTACTCCTTTAACCTCTTTCTCCTGTCTTATTGCTCTTGCAAGAGTTTCAAGAACTATGTGAAAGAGGAGTGGAGATAGTGGACAGCCTTGTCTGGTTTCTTAATTCAATGGGAATGCTTCCAGTTTTTCTCCATTTAGAATGATGTTGGCTGTGCGTTTTTTATATATGGCTTTAATTATGTTAAGATATGTTCTCTCTAGTCCAATTCCCAGTAGGACTTTGAACATAAATGCATGTTGAATTTTGTCAAAGGCCTTCTCTGTATCTATTGAGATGACATGTGTTTTTGTCTTTGAGTCCATTTATATGATTCATGAAATTTATTGACTTATGTATCTTGACCATCCCTGTATCTCTGAAATAAAGCCAACTTGATAATAGTGGATGATATTTTTGATTTGTGTCTGTATGCAGGTTGCAAGTATCTTCTTGAAAATTTTTGTGTCTATGTTCATTAAACCTATGGGTCTATAGTTTTCTTTTTCTTTTGGTTGTATCTGTATATGGCTTTGGTATTAGAGTGATGCTGGCTTCCTAGAAAGAATTTGGAAGTTCTCCCTCCATTTCTATCTTTGTGAATAACAAGTAATATTGGATGTAGTTCCTCTTTAAATGTCTGGTAGAATTCTGCTGTAAATCCATCTGGTCTGGGGCATTTTTTTAGTCGGGAGGTTTTGTATTACTGTTTCAACTTCTTTATGTGTTATGGGACTGTTTAAGCTCTTAATCTCTTCTTGGTTTACCTTTGGTGGTTCCTGTGCTTTTAGGCACCTGCCTGTTTCTTTTAGGTTTTCAAATTTAAGAGCATATAGGTTTTTAAAGTATTCCCTTATAATGTTCTGGATCTCTTTGGTATCTATTATGATGTATCCCCTTTCATCTCTGATTTTGTTGATTTGGAGGTGCTCTTTTTTTCTTTTGGTTAACTGGGCTAGAGGTCTATCAACCTTGTTTATCTTCTCAAAGAACCAGCTCTTGGATTTATTGATTCATTATACTGTTTTCTTTGTTCTATTTCATTAATTTCCACTCTGATTTTTATTATTTAGTCTGCTCGGTTTGGGTTTCATTTGCTGTTGCTTTTCAAATGTCTTGAGTTGCAATGTCAAGTCATTTATTTGTGATCTTTCTGGGTTTTTTTTAAATGTAGGCACTTAGAGCTATAATCTTTCCTCTAAGAACTGCTTTCATTGTGTCCCAGTGGTTTTGTTGTGTTGCATTGTCCTTTTTCTTTAGTTCCAGGAATACTGTTACTTCTTTCTTAGTTTCTCCTTTGACCCATTCATCATTCAGAAGTGTGTTGTTTAATCTTCATGTGTTGATGTGGTTACTGGGGATTCTTCTGGTGTTGATTTTAAGCTTTATTGCACTGTGGTCTGATAGAGTGCATGGAATTATTTCAGTCTTTATGTGTTTGTTGAGGTTTGTTTTATGCCCCAGTTAACGGTTGATTTTGTAGAACATTCTATGGGGAGCTGAATAGAAAGCATATTCTTTGATGCTTGACTGGAATATTCGGTAGATGTCTGTTAGGTTAATTTGATATATGTTATTTTTTAATTTAGATGTCTCTCTGTTAATTCTCTGCCCTGTTGACCGATCTAATAGTGAAATGGGGCATTGAAGTCCACTACTATTAATGAGTTGTGATTAATATGGGTCTTAAAGTACTGTAGTACTGTTTTTATGAAGTTGGGTGCACCAGAGTTTGGTGAATATATGTTCATGATTGTAGTATCTTCTTGTTTTATTTTTACTTTGATCAGAATGAAGTGGCCTTCTTTGTCTCTTATGCTTAGTTTTAGTTTAAAGTCGATTTTATCAGATATTAGAATTGCAATGTCTGCTTTTTTCTTAGTACCATTCGCTTGGTATATTTTTTCCCATCCTTTCACCCTAAGGTAGTGCCTGTCCTTGAAAATGAAATGGATTTCTTGCAAACAACAAAAAGATAGGTTTTGTTTCTTAATCCAGTCAACTAGTCTGTATCTTTTGACTAGGGAGTTCAGTCCATTGATATTTTAAGTTATTAATGAAAGATGTGTATTGAATCCTGTCATTTATATTTCTGTTCACATTCTTGATACAGCTGTGCATTTCTATAGTTGTACCGTCACTGAATTCCTTTCTGTCACTACTTCTGTGTATTTGTTCCTTTCTTCAGCTCTTTATATTATTTCAAGAACTCTCTGAAGGGCTGTTTTGTGTACATGAATTCTTTCAGCCTATTTATGTCATGGAAGATTTTTCTTTCCCCTCCAACTGTGATAAACACTTTGGCTGGGTAAAGTAATCTGGGTTGGCATCTGTGATCATTTAGAGCTGGGAATAATTTGGTCTAGGCACTTCTGGCTTTCATTGTTTGCAGTGAAAAGTCAGCTGTAATCTTGATGGGTTTTCCTTTATACGTGATTTGTTGTTTTTCTTTTTCAGCATTCGGTATTGTTTCTTTGTTCTGAACATTTTGTGGTTTTACTATGATGTGCCATGGAGAGTTTCTTTTCTGGTCCTGTCTATTTGGCATTCTATATGCTTCTTGTATTTGTATGGGCATGTCTTTTGTTAATTTTGGGAAATTTTCTTCTACAATCCTGTTGACAATCTGTTCCATACCATTATCTTGAGATTCTTCTTTCCTGTATGCCTATGATTCGTAAGTTTTTTTTTTTTTTTTTTTTTTATGGTGTCACACTATTCTTTCATATTCCCTTCTTTTGTTTTTTTAAAATTTTTCATAATCTTTGCTTGAGTGGTCTAATTCATTCACTTTATCTTCCAGTCTTGATATTCTGTTTTCCATTTCATTCATCCTATTGGTGATGCTTTATTCTGTCATTTCTAATTGGCTTACTGAGTGCCTCACTTCCTTCTTCATTTCAGCCTGAGCATTCTTCAATATTTCTAACTCTTTTCTGAATGAATTCAGAAATCTATGCCTATCTTCCTTCAGTTCTTTGATTTCTTTGTGTGTTATTTAAATTCACTGAATTCTTTTATCATATTTATAATTGTTCTTTTGGGTTCCGTGTCCTGTGTTATCTCTAGGAGTTCTCGTTGTACTCTTCTAGAGGACAATTAGTACTTGGTGGGGATATATTATTTTGGTTTTCCATGTTATTGATTTTTCTTTGTGACTTTGACATATGAATTTCCTTTGTAATTTCTGATTTTTGAGTGACACTCAAACCTTCCTTTGTTGAGTTTAGATCTGCTTCTTTTTGTAAACTTTATGTGCCTTTGTGCTTTACTTGTTGGGCATGAAAGCTGATTGGTCTAGGCTTCAGGTTCTCTCTTTTGATTTTATACTGGAGTGACCTAATTGCTTTTATCTTCAGGAGTTCCCAGAGAGGCCCAAGTGAGATGAGGCTCAGACAGATATCAGGCTTTCTCCTAAGGTATGGGTCCCTCCAGGAAAGATGCTGCCCTCAAGAATTTGGGGGCTGGTCGGGTCTGGGAGAAGGGCCTGGGATAGATGCTATTCTCAGGAAACTGGTGGCTGCGCCACCCAGGGAAATAAAGGGAGGTGAGGGTGGGAGCAGGCCCAGAAGATTCCTGGGGGCTGCAGGGATGAAATGGGTTGTTCTAGACGCAAAGGATCACGAAGCAGTGGAGGTTCTTGGTCTAGAGGTTAGCCCTGGTGTCTGGGGTGCCAAGGCAAGAAATAGGCCTGTACCCAGCCTAGGAGAAGAGACTCTGCAGGGGAGCTGGGAGAGTGAAAGAGGCTGGAGGATTCAAGGTGCGCTGGATGCGCTGGACTTACCCAGGGAATGTGCTGAGACCAGGACACTGGAGGTTGTGCAGTCCAGGAAGCAAAGGGATATTAGGGTGGGACCTGGTCCAGAGGGCTCCTGGGGACCAGGAAAGGTGCTGGCACCAGGCCGCCCAGAGGCTGTGCGACCCAGGGAAGTAAAGGGAGGTGATGGCGGGACCAGGCCCAGAGGGTTCCTGGGGACAGTAGGGAGGAACTGGGTTGGTCCCGATGAAGAGGATCAGGAAGCAGTGGTGGCTCTGGGCCGAGAGGTTGGCCCCAGTGTCTGGGGTGCCAAGACAAGAAATGGGCCTGTACCCAGCCTAGGAGAAGAGACTTGGCGGGGGCAGCTGGGAGGGTGAAAGAGGCTGGGGGAGTCAAGGCATTCTGGGCATGCTGGACTTAACCAGGGAAGGCGCTGATACCAGGACACTGGAGGCTGTGCAGCCCAGGGAAGTCAGCTTTGCTTTCTTTACAAAGTAACATGATTGATTGAGAGACTTTGTATAGGTTGGAGAATTTGGAAAAGCAGTGTATGGCAAACTCACATTATAGAAACAGTGACAAATTTCACATTATTTTTGAAGCTTGGTCAGTAAACAGTATTCAATAATTATAGTAGACAAAGAATTTCAAATTTAATTTCTAAGGTATAATAATTTTAATTTAGTTATCATATCAATTTAGATATTACAGTGCTTTCTATTTATTTTTGTATTAATTTCCCAGACTGTGATTTTTATCTCTAGAAGATCAAATAGAGCATAAGGGAAAATACACAGGCTATGAAAAATCAAAATAATATGGACACACCAAACTCCACCAGTCCTGTAGAACTATTCTATAACTACTTATAAGAACCCAAGGATATAGAATTTAAGTGAACACTCAGAAACATGATTAAAAAAATTCAACAAATTAAAAAACACAATCAGCTCATTAAAAAACTCAAAGAGGCAACATCTGTGTTTTATTATCGACCTCCATCTCTCTGGCACTTTCTTTCACTTTACCTCTGTGATCACTTTCCATTTTTCTCTCTCCTGCAGTTACATCAAGATATATACTCACATTTAACAATTTGAAGCTAAGATCCTTTGGTGATAGAGAACATACTCAATTATATGCCTGAGTCTGTGTCAGTTCATTTACTCTTAACAGATTCTAGCTCCATCCATTTATGTACACATCTTATAATTTCATTTCTCTTTACCCCCAAGTAAAATTCTATTCTGTAAGTGTACCATATTTTTACTATTCATTCATCAGTTAAGGGACATTTAAGTTGTTTTTGTTTCTTAGCTACTGTGAAAGGAGCATCAACAAAAATGGCTGAGCAAATATCTCTGCAGTAATATATCAAGGCCTTAAGCCATAAGCCAAAGAGAGATATACCCAGATCATGTGGTAGATTTCCCCACACTGATTTCTACAGTGGTTGCAGCAGTTTGCAATCCCACCAGCAGTGAATGAGGTTCCCCAATTGCTGAAACCTTGCTAGCATTTGGTGCCATTTGCTCTCTTGATCTTAGTTATTCTGCCCTGAGTAAAATGAATTCTAATGTACTAATTTCCATTTCCATGATTACTAAAGATTTTGAATAATTTAAAGGTATTTTTTTCCAGTGGAAAGTTTTGTGGACATGAATTCTGTCAGCCTATTTATGTCATGGAAGATTTTCCTTTCCCCTTCGACTATAATAGACATTTTGGCTGGATAAATTAAAGGTATTTTAAAACCATTTTAATTTCTCCTTCTGAGAGCTCTCTGTTCAGATCTATAGTTCACTTTATAATTGGGCCATTTGTTTTCTTGATTATTTGTGTTTTGAGCTCTGTATATTCTGGATATTAATCCTCGCAGATGAATAGTTGGTGAGGATTTTCTTCTACTCTGTGAGCTTCCACTTCACTTTGTTGGTTGTTTCCTTTGCTACACAGAAGCTGTGTAGTTTAATGAAGTCCCATTGTCAATTGTTGATCTTAATTCCTGAGGGACGGATGTCCTAGCCTACACCTGTGTCTTATAAAGTACTGCCTATGTTTTCTTCTAACAGTTTCAGTGTTTCAGGTTTTGCATTGATTTCTTTGGTCCATTTTGAGCTGACTTTTGTACAGGTGATAGATACTGGTCTGATTTCATTCTTCTGTACGTGGTGATCCAGTTTTGTTAGCATCATTTGTTGAAGATGCTGTCCTCCAGTGTGTATTCTTGGAACCTTTGTCAAATACCAGGTGGCTGAATGTTCTTGCACTCTTGTTTTAGTATTCCATTTTGTTACATTGATCAATACATCAGGATTTTGTGCTAATTCCATGCTGTTTTATGACTATAGCTCTAAAATATAGTTTGAATTCTGGTATAGCAATCCCCTCAGCATTGTTCTTTTTGCTCAGAATTTCTCCAATAATCTGGGTCCTATTGTAATTTCATATGAATTTTAGGATTTTTCCTATTTATTTGAAGAATTTCATGGGGATTATTATTGAGATTGCATTGAACCTATAAATTGCTTTTGGTAATATGGTCTTTTTCCAACATCACTTCTACCAATCCATGAAAACGGGGTCATTCCATCTCTTTGTGTCTTCCTTAAACTCTTTCTTCAAAGAGTTACAGTTTCATTGTAGATGTGAACATGATTCTTTCCATAAACTCAATTTCTGTTTGTTATATATATATAGGCAGGGTAGTGACTTTTGTGAACTGATTTTATTCCTTCCACTTTGCTGAAAGTGCTTATCCTTCTAGTAGCTTTCTGGTGGAATGTGGGGGCTCTCCAATGTATGATATCATATCATCTGTGAATAGGGCTAATTTGACCTCTTCTTTTCCAGTTATTGCTCCTTTAATTTCCTTCACATTTTTACTGCTCTAGCTTAAGTTTCAGGCACTATATTGAAAAGGAACAGAGCTAGTGAATGGCTTTGTCTGGTTCCTGATTTTAATGGGAATGCTTCATTTAGAGTAGTGTTGGATATTAGATTGTTGTATATAACCTAATTATACTGAGGTATGTTCCCTCTATTCCAATTCCCTCTAGGACACTTATCATGATGGCATATTGGATTTTGTCAAAAGCCTTTTCTGAGCCTATTGAAATAATCATGTGATTTTTGTCTCTAAGACTGTTTGTTTTATTATGTGTTTTGAACCATTCTTCTTTCCTTGAAATAAAGCTTACTTGATCATAGTGGATGAATTTTTTTTATATGTGTATATATTTTCTTAAGAATGTTTCCATCTCTGTTCATTGGGGATATGGGCCTCTCATTTTCTTTTTCTTAAATGATTTTACTTGATTCATTTTCTCTTTTTTAATGCAGGATAGCTTTAATAATATAGGTTGCTGCTGTCATAGTCAGAATGAATCTTACGTACTCAGTTAAACCTCTTTGGAAGCACCCTCACAACCATGAAATGAGCAGAAATGTGCTCCTAGGTGATTCTAAATCTCATCACATGACAAGTCAAGATTAACCATCACTATATGTATATATGTTTTTCTTTCATCATTACTCTCTAAACGGACATATATTTCAAATGTTTTTATTTTTATTTTTAAAATTTTGTGTTTGTTTAGAGAGGGCCATCATTTTCTTAAATGGCATAGCCAGCCCTTGCTCCAGGAAATAACTCACATTTAGATGCTATCCTAATTTGTTTTCTATTTACAATGATAAAAAAGTAACCAAAACCAACTTAGGGAGGAAAGGGTTTCTTTCCAGTTACAATAAATTCCTTTCCCTAGGGGAACCAGGGGGTGAGCACAGCAGATTCTTGGAGGCAGGGGTTTAAGCAGAGACCACAGAGGAATGCTGATTACTGGTTTGCTCTTCTAGTTTGTTCTTAGCCTGCTTTCTCATGCAATACAGGACCACCTTCCATATGTAGAACCACACACAGTGGCCTAGGCCCTCACATATCACTCACCAATCTAAAAAATGTCCAACAGATATGCCCATAGTCAATCCAATCAAGAAAATTCCCCAATAATTTCCTTTTCCCAGATGTGTCATGTTGACAACTGAAACCATCAGTTGTTGCACAATTGACTCCTTTTCAAATTAACACACAAATTATAAACTATAACCTTCCCATTTCTTTTTTCCCAAGATTTCATGTTAATATTAATATCACAATATGAAGCATAATAGAAGTTTAAAAGTCCTACATTTCTTAAATATTTCTGCACTTTTGAGAACTAAATGTCTTAAAATAATTCAAATTCTCTTAACTATGGACTCCTGTAAAAAAAAAAAAAGAAGTTAAATATGTCTTATTGCAAGAGAGAAGAAGGCAGGCCAAATCAGGTCAAATCAAAAGATTGACTGGGGTAAATAGATCACTGTTGATGTCTTGGATTCACTCATCACCTTCTAGGCTCCAAAGAGCTTGGGTAGCCATACCTCCCTGGCTCTGTCATCCACAGCATCCTTGGCTCAAGTCAGCTCTACTCCGCACCTGCTGGTTTTTGCTTAGTGGCTGTCTTTCTTACTGGTGTCTCCAATATCTTAGGGTCTCCATTGCAACTGATGTAACTTCCTCTATAGCCTCTCCTGTCTTCACATGCTGCCAAATCTCAGATTCTCTCCATGACTCCTTCATTCCTGGGAATCCTCACTGAAAATGAGTTTGCACCTTTACCAATAACCTTTCCTGTTCTTTCATTTTGTCAAGCCTCAGATTTTCCCCATGACCCCTTCAGCTCTGCAGCTCTCATGGCACCAAAACCAGTAGCACATGGGAAACATTTATTTTGGCTTCTAACTTGAGATGCAGCATTGACCACCTCTAGACAACAGCTCCTGTGTGCGGAACCTCAGAAACTAGTTTCCAGAAAAATTTCACCTCACAGATGTTAATCACAGATTTTTAAGCCCCAGCTGACCAGCACTGATTGTCCTAATATAACACAAAAGTTTTCGCTAATATAAATGCACAAATGTCCCTGATAATTTTCACTTCCTTTTGAAACAACACACCCCCGCCTACCATCATCTGCTTTCTTCAAGTTCCTAGAGAATTGCTTGCTGAGATCCAAGTACCCCATGGCTTTCCCGTCCAAAGTTCCAAAGTCTTCTAAAAGCTCCTCCACAAACAACGTGGTCATGTCTCTCACAGCAATTAACCACCCTTACCAATTTATGTCCTAATTTGCTGTCTTTGGTGTGATGAAACACATTGAACAAAACTGATTTGGGGAAGAAAGGGTTTACTTCAACCTACAACTACCGTGTCATAATCCATCACTAATGGAAATTACTGAGGAGATCAAGCAGGAATCTGGAGGCCAAAACTGAAGCACAGAGCAAGGAGGATTAATACATACTGACCCAAAACTCTGGTCTGTGCTCAGCCTGCTTTCTTATAGAACCCAGGCTCACCTAACCAGTTGATGCTCTACCCATAGTAGGCCGGGTTCTCCCACATCACTCAACTTTCAAGTAAATATTCAACACATTCTTACAGATCAATCCAATAGAGATAATAACTCGATTGAGGTTTCCTCTTCCAAAGTGTGCCAAAGTGACAATTGAAGCTATCCAGCTTAGACATGAAACACTAATTAAACTTAGATGATCACAAATAAAAAGAAAATATTTGTTGAGGAGGATTTCACTGTGAGAGGGATGAGAACGACAGAGGGGGCTGGGGATAGGTAATAAGTCTTAAAACTCACTATATAAATAAATGAAACTGTCAAACAAAAAGTAAAAATAACTATGTCTAATAATGAAAAGCAGAACCCAGTTTACAGAGGAATTCATAATTGGGCTATTTGTATGAATCTATCAATGCATACTGTGTAGCACACAACATGCAGTTCAAGGTGGCCTTGAACTCAAAATACTTCCACCTCTTCGTCCCTAATGCTGGTCTTACAGATAACACTGGGTACAGTGTTATCTTAATGGCCAAAACTTCTGCTCACTAATGTATATTTTATTTATTTACTATTTCTGAACATTTAATATGTTTTTTAAATTTTTTTATTGTGCATTTGGACATTTCATGCAATAGTTTTTAATCAAATGTATACGACCTCCATGACTCAAGTCCTCACACACACACCCACTGGAATTTATTCATTCCATCATACATCTTATGTCTCATTCAATTAAGCATTTGTACCCAGATGTCCCTTGGTGGAAATTCATCCACTAGTCTAGTCAGCCTATCTAGAGATCAGAAGTAATGCCAATTCTCCTTCACTGAGTAGTAATCAGTCTAATAGTTCCCAGACTAGGGCCAGCCCAACACCCATTTCCCTGTTCTGCTCTGGGCCCTTATCTGATTGAGTTGGCATGGATCCTGTACTTGATGTCATCATTGCTACAAGTTCAGATGTGAAAGCTTCCAGTGGCCTGAAAGCCACTGCTTCCCTACATTCATGAACCAGCCCTGGCTCTTACAATCTTTCTGCCTGAACTCAGCAATGGTCCCTGAGCCTTTGTTGGGTGAGATTTAATATAAGTCCAATCCAAGGACACACATTCTGTAGTCTTTTATTCTTTAAAATTCCACCAGTTGTATTAAGGCCTGTTATGTAAAGTTTGTGTTCCTAGCCAGTGGGGAACAGGGTAAAAAGATGATTAAGACTGAGATGTTCCTTATGGAATACACAAAAATTCAATTTGAAAAAAAAAGACTCAACCAGTTGTGGTCTTTTGTGTGCATCCCATTCTGTTGTATAAAGAAGCTTCCCTGGTGAGAATTGAGGGATGTACTAATTTTCTCTCTACACCCTGTTTTGTTAAGTTCCAGGACGCTTAAGTATAGAGGCTCAACAGTAGATATGTGACCTAGGACTGGGCATCTCTCAGATGTATATTCTCTGTATGTGACCACTTGTGGAAGTCTGCAGTAGCCTCTATGTGTTCAAAAAGAAAGTTCTTCGATGAGCAGCATACTGTATACTTGTCAGTTAAGGATCCATATTTAGCATATCGCAAGAAATTTCATTTGTCTAGAGATATGACAGAGGCAGGATTTTCTCTAGTGTCTATGACCATTTAGCCATGTGTATTTGGCAGTGTTTACAATGTCACCCAAGAGGTCATTTCCATTTAGAGGGCCTTATTTAAGTCCAGTTATATAGCTGTTGAATATCCTTAGATAACAGTGCCATTATAGATATAGTTTTCTGTGCAAGTCATTGTTATTTGGCTTTAGGATTGGATTGGAACATTGATTTTTCTCTCTTAGCAGCTTCAGCCTGCGTATGCCTCTAGAACTATGTAAGCTAAACTTCAGGTAGAAGGCTTCCAGCTCAGTTCCTGCCTCATTGCTCCAAGTCCTTTGTTCAAATCATGTCCTATCTTCAGCCATAGGGTCTTATCTTTGAGCTCTTCATGCAAACCAAGAGCTCCAGCAATGGCCTGTGCTATTCTGGGAGTCTCTTGGACTATTCCACCAAACATTTGAATAGTGGTCTCTCCTGTCTGACACTGTGCTCCTTGTCACAAAATCCATAGGTATACACATGTACTAATGCTCAGGCACAGTATGTACATTTCTCAGGGGGTTCTGGAGTCAAGACATTTCCCTTTGACTCCCCTATGCCCCCAAATCCATTTATCTCTATTCTCTCCATCCCTGTCAACCTCCATCCTCCCTCGCCAGTCAAAGTGACCACATTATCCCCACTCTCTCCTGAGTAACACTTGCTTCCAAATCATCCTCCCTCTCTTGAGCTCACTTCTCCACCATCATGGACTCCTACATGTCCATCCCTTCTCTTCACCCTCCCTCTTCCAAATACTCCAAATATCTCCAACTTCTCCTTGGTAATATCTGTTCTCTACTATCCCCCTCTTTTGAGTTTTTTTCTTTCCCTTTACCTCCGTGTATTCTCTCCATTTTCTTTTCTCCTGCTGTTACATCAGGATATATACTCATATCTAAGGGATTGGTGTACGCCACAAATGAGGGAGAGCACGAATTGTTTGCTTCTCTGTGTTATTGAACTTAGTATAACAGTCTCTATTTCCATCCATTTACCTGCAAATTTCATAATTTCATCTTTTCTTACTGCTGAGTAGAACTCCACTGTACCGCATTTTCACTATTCATTTGTTAGGTGAGGGACACTTAGGTTACTTCAATTTCTTAGCTATTGAGAAGAGAGCAGCAACAAACATGGATGTACAGGTATCTCTACAGAAGAAATAGTTCTTTGAGTATATTCCAAGGAGTGGTGTAACAAGATCATTCAGTAAATTCAGTTTTAGGTTTTTGAGAGTTCTCCACATTGCTTCCCACAGTGGTGGCGTGAGTTTGCAATCCCATCAGCACTGAATGAGCATTCCCCTTTCTCCATATCCTCACTTGCATTTGGTTCTTTTGTTCTCTTGATCTTAGTCATTCTGATGTGGGTAAGAAGGAATCTTAAAGCGGTTTTTATTTGCATTTACCTAGTTACTAAGGATGTTGGACACTTTTTAAGGTGTTTCTTAACCACTTTTATTTCTTTGTTGAGAACTCTCTGTTCAGGTCTATAGATCATCTCTTTATTGGGTCATTTATTTTTTTGTTTCTTTGTTTTTTGAGTTCTTTGTATATTCTAGATGTTAATCTACCACATGTGTAGCTACTAAACGTTTCCTTTCCCTTGCTGGGTTTCTGTTTCACTTCCTTTTGTGTTACTTTTGCTGTACAGAAGCTTTGTAGCTTCATGATGTCCCACTTGTTGATTGTTAACCTTAATGCCTATGCAACTGATGTCTAATTGAGAAAGTCCTTTCCTAAACCTATATTTTGTAGAGAACTGCTTATGTTGTCTTTCAGAGGTTTCAGAGTTTTGGGTTTTACATTGAGGCCTTTGATCCATTCGGAGTTGACTTCTGTGCACAGTGGAAAGAAAAAAGTCCAATTTCATTCTTCTACAGGTGTGGATCCAGTTTAGCCAGCACCATTCATAGAAAATGCTGTCTTTCTTCCATTGTGTGTTCTTGGTACTTTTGTCAAATATGAGGCAGTTGAAATTGCATATACTTGTGTTTGGGTTTGGGTCTTCTATTGGGTTCTGTTGATCTATATGTCTATTTTTGGTGCAATACCATGCAGTTTTTATCCCTTTTTACTTTGATTCCTTGGCACCTTGGTACCAGTAAAGTGTTCATGATCCATTGACCTATAGGCTGAATTCGAGAATATTCTTCCCTTTATGTTTTTCTATTTTGATTTATAATTAATTTTTCATAAGTATTACTACTCTCACTAGACCATAAGATCCCTAAGAAAAGTTAATGATCTTATACTTAATACTTTGGGGACCTCTAAGAGTCAAGTGCATTTTAATAAATGAATACATTAAATCGTATTCATTTAGGTTTATTCTTTTGGATCTGGCTCCAATCTTGCCTAGACAGACTTCTATCTGATTTGGCTACTCCAAAACAGAATATTAAATAATCATTTATCCTTTTCTAACAGCTCTGGTAAAGAGTGGTATTTTATTACTGGAGAAATTTTATGCAAAATAAGCTTGGTAGTACTGCTACGTGCTGCAATAATTAATATTACTCCCATTTTTGTTTCTTCTCTCTAATTTAATATATATACCCTTGCACATACATGTACACCATTATCTTTCTTCACATCATACACCTTGATCATGTCCATTTTATCTTGCCATTCATTCAAAAAAATAGACTACACTGGTCTGGAAACAGATATTATATGAATTTAGGAATATCAGAATTTTAAAGCAGCATAGCCTTATGATACAAAACCAAAAGATTTCTTCCTCTCATTACCTATTTTAGGCCACTTAGTATATCAGATATCAAAATTAATGCGTTCCATGTTTTTTAATTTGTCACAAAATTTTCTTTTGGATATTCCTCAAGTTTTAATGCCATCTTTGCCTGCAATGCATTTCTAAATAGATTCTGTTATGAAAAATAAAATTGGTTTCCACAATAAGACAATATATTAACTACGTTAAAAGACATTTAAAATAATCCTACATAAATGTAATTAATTATTTTTCTGAATGAGTTACTATTATAATTTATAATGATTAGTCAAGTTAATGTGTTTAAATTTAAGAGGAAGAAATAATTATGTAACTATAAAAAGTTTACTAGGAATTAAATTTATGCTTTTAGGAAAACTTGAGTTTGAGTCTGAGGCAATATTATTTGGAAAAGAAATAAATTGAACTAGACATGAAGAATTAAATCAAGTCGATGACCTATAGCCACAGAATGTCACTAAAACTGGCACTTCCCTTGAACTTTGGCCCTCACTCCTGAGATTTCCTCCCACATCTATTTTTCCTATCATGCCTAATTGCCCATCAGCTTTTTCACTTTTCATCATATGTACATATAGTTTCTTTAATAATTGCCATTAGTTTTGAGATTTTAATGTTAATATTATGTTTCTTGTAATCCAAAAACAAACTCGAGAAGAAAACTTACATAATAAACATATTGTAAAATATTATGCATCTTGACTGAAATTTTATTGCATAGGTAAATTTTTCATGTAAATAAATCTATGCATATCTTGTATCAAAAATAGAATCTGGTTATGTGGGGTAAAAAGTGAGATTTCATCTGGCACATCTATACAGATATCAGGAGTTAATACCAATGAAAGAGGGTGCACTAGTTGCCTAGGCTGTTGTGACAAATATCACAAGCTTCATACACAAGATCAACAGAAACTTAGCTTTCTGCAGTCTAAGGTTGGAAGTCTGGAATCAGCATGTCCACATGGCCAGTCACCTCTCTAGGTTCTAAGACTCAGTCTCTTTCCTTTCATTTACTAGTACTACAGATACTTCAGTCACAGAAATCTCTGCTTCTGGGGCCCTCATCACACTGGCCTCCTCACCTCTCCAGACTCCCCTCTGCCTCTTCCTTATGAGATATTTGCATTTATATTCCACTTAGAACATTCAGGTTAAATGACTTCTCTTCTGGTCCTTAAGTTACTCACATATTTTGTATGTATTATGGAAGGTACAGATATACCATAGATGGTAACCTAAGATTCAGTGGTTAGAATGTGAATGTATCTATTTAGAGACATTACTATCCAAATATAATTCCAATATAAACTATGAGATTTTTTTTAGTAGTGTATGTTAAACTTAGTTTGAATAACGAAAAAGATTTAGATACTTCTTATAAAATATTCATGATTAGATTAAAATTCTCTACATTGAAATACAAGTTAATAAAAAGAGCAAGTTAGAAGAGAGATTTTTTTAATAGTACTAAGAATCAAAAATAGGTTATCAACATGCTAGGTAAGTACCCCAATCAGTTTAGCAATATAATTAACCACTAGTTACCCATACTTAAAGTACATAAACTGGGACTGGAACCCTAGTAGTCCATCTCTATTGTATATACTTTAAACTACTATGTTCTACAACAAACTGAGGTGTTTAATATATCTTCAGATGAGAGGATTTCATAGTACAAAATTGGCATCATGAAAGTTCATGCATAAAGGGAACTATGTAACCAAAAAAAACCACAAGGGAATAAATCTAGGAATGCAACATATTTATCTATTTTGTACACAAATATGCAACATCTATGTCTACGTGTGTGTGTGTGTGTGTGTCTGTGTGTCTGTGTGTGTGTCTGTGTCTGTGTGAAGGAGAATCAGTAGCTATGGAAAAGGTCTTTTTCAATAGAACTCCATTTAAGGTTATTTTATCTTACCCAGAATGCACCACAACTCATCACCATGTTACATATGCATGAGTCTTCTTTGACTGTGGCAATTGACTCAATCATTTATCTACCCTTTTACTTTCTCTATAAAGGCCATAATACATGTAATTGTCAGAATCTTTGTGTAAGGTACTGCAAAGATTCTGTCAGAACACCAACTTCAGATTTTTTTCTGATAATCTCCATTCTCCACACAGCATTGAGGCAATACTTTCTTAAGTACTATTTCAGAAAATTAACCAATCAGGATCTGTGTTCAGTGCCTTCCACTTGTCTGTATTAGTATATTTTAAGGGCATAATAACTGCCACCCTAGTGTGATCTTTCTTGAAACTCTCCACTGTAAAAGCTCAACTATTTTCAGCATCTGAAAGGTGTCAAATTCATAGTTTGAAACCGTATTAATGTTGCCTCTTCTTAATACCCTTTCCACAAATTGTAGATATTTACACACTGTGCATGTCTCAGGTAAATCTTGGACACTTTTAAAATATTTGACTTACTATTTTTATTTTATTTGTATGAGTTTATTGTTTCATGTATGTAATTACACCCATGTCATGCAATGCCCATGAAGGTCAGAAGAGGCAGAGGAGTCCATGGAAGTGGAGTTACAGATGGTTGTTAGAATCCATGTGGGTGCTGGGATTCAAACGTGAGTCCTTTTCAAGAGCAGACAGTGCTCTATAAGAGCTCAGCCATCTCTCCAGACCTCTCAGACACTTTTAGAAGACCAAGATTCATAATATACTATGGTATATTGCTGCTTTGTACTGCTGTGTATATTTTATTTAAATTATTAATGACATTGTTTTCTTACGTAGAATCTTAAGTGTTTGTTTCTACTAAAGTTTTGTCCTTACATTTTTTAACTCAGTCTATAAGGAATATTGTGTTCAACAAATATTTCTTGAGTGACAAAACAGCAACAAGTATTCAGTTATTTTCCAAAAGATAAAATAGCAATCTGTGATATAGTTTTAATTGGTAAGTAACTGGATTTTTCGTTGAGTACCTGTTGATTCCTTTTACCTTACTGTTTCTTCAGCACAGGTACATTTGCAGACTCACTACAGCTGGGTCAGTTCCTTGATGATGTCATATCTTCCCTTAACTTTCTTTTTAAATGTGATGTGTGATCTGCTATAGAATTTTAAGTCTAAATAAGCTACACTTGTTAACTTCTGTCTTAATGCTGAACATATTTTCAAACACTAGCTCAATATCTATTATCTCATTTATTTAAGAGTCCTTACAAACACAGGGTCTGCACCTAGGTTGCTTATAAACTCCATGCTTCCTAGCATAGTGGTTGGCATTACTAGCTATGTGTTAGTGAGTGTTTTTTATCACAGCAATAGAAAGTAACTAGAACAGTAGTTAAAGACTAGTTCCAATTAGTAGAATATTAGTATTAGATTTTTCCCTTAGGGTCTATGACCTAACTAGTCATAGGCTCTTGGCCCTGATGATGGAACCAGATATGGGTTCTATCTTATGGAGTGGACCTTAAACTCAATAAGAAAGTGTATGGTTTCCCCCATAATATTTGAGCCATTGCACTATTGGGCATATCTTGCAAGGACAGTACTTACTGTAGCCCGCAGGGTTCATTATTGGGTGAATTGATGAATACTTCTCTCCTCCACCAGCCAGAATAGTTTCCAGCATTATGAAGGCTACCCACTATTATGAAGTATCCATATCAGCACCTACTTCATTTTTCCATGGTTTATTAATTATGGAATTCTGTTAAGTACAAGAGTCTTATCCTCAAGTTATGGAGGAGAATGAAGAGAAATGTCAATGAACTATAATTTTTTGTCATGTTTTGGACACCACAAGCTAACAACTCAAAGAGTAATCCATTCCGGTTACTGGATTTTTAATTTGCTAAGATGAGATGTCTAGTTGGGATAATGTAACAATGTTATAAGGTAACTCTATTTAAACTCTTTATACATATATAGTGTATATATATGTATGTATATATGTATACTGTACAAAGTATATATGTATGTATATATGCATATATTTCAGAGGGCTTTAGTGATATAAAGGGAGGAGAGGAATAATGATATAGGAAGGATTAAATGAATGTTAGTGTGGGAGGGAACGGTAGCGGAGAGAATAGGGAGAGGGATTACTAACACTAAAGGCTTTTGGGAAAAATATGGAAACTACATATCTGTCTTCACACTTTGTTCTTACCCTCTCCTCTCATCCTTCTGCCTCTACAGTAATGATCCTTTTTCTCCCCCCAAATATCCTCCTTTTTGTTTTAAACATATATCCTTATCAGCAAAAATCAAATCAGACTCATTACTTGAAATATTTTCTAGGACTCATTGATAGCACAATCTGTAGTTCTTCAATTCTCATATGTATCTCAGTCTTCTATATAAGACTGATTTTAATATCTGTAAAATGTAATAAACACATAACTATCATTGTTATACTTAATTTGTTTTAGGAACAGAAGTAGAAAACTCTCTCTCTATGTATATATAAATAAACTCTACTCA
>NW_008332663.1:1391848-1432153 GCF_000622305.1 Nannospalax galili | reverse complement strand
TATATATATATATATATAGTGCATATGTATGTGTATCTGTTGCTTAGACTTACATAAATACATTGATATGGAACAAATGCCCGAGGGGCCCCAGATTTCAATGTAGTAGTAACTGAAGGATCCAAATCAGGAACACTATTTTAATGATTTACAAAATGAAGACTGAGTATGTTAAATGCTAAGCACATTCCTAAATTTATCCACATTCTAACCAAAGCCTTTTATATAGTGAATCAACTATGCTAACAGTTCTCTTCTACAGCATTCTATTTATTTTTACAGATGAATTTAACCTTTAAAATAAAACGATGACTTTGGTGAAGTGGGGTTACATCATTAAGACAAAAGTTTGCTGCTGAAAACTGAAGCATGTGTCAATTAGTCTGAGTTATTGGTGTAGATGTGGTAAATAAGATGAGAACACTCAGGATTTGATCTGGAACCCAGATTCTAATTTGAGATGACTGCTGAGTTTTAAAAATAGAACATTCACCATTACTCTCAACTCAACATGCAGGACTGGCAACTTTATTAGTTAGTATGCTTAACTCCATCTCCGGTGCTGGGCCCTTTTCTAAGGATTTGCTTTCAAGTTTTTTCCAAGTCATATGTTTGATGTTTATGAAAAACATTCCTTATTGTTGTCATAAAATTCAACGTCTTCTTAAATAATATTTCAAATGAAGTTTTTAGATTACTGTGAGAACTTGAAATATTGAAATGATGAATACGACTAGAATTTTTATTTAAAGTAGCATTTTGTGTCAAATATCATCCTTCTGCCCAGCTAAATAAAAAGAAATATACCTACAAGGAAAAATTACCCTGAATTCAACAGACAGTCTGACAAAATAGAAAAATGGAACTAGAACATTTGATGTTTGCAACATGAAAAGTCAAGAGTTAGCTATTTCAATGTTTCCTTTAATTTTATTATTTTCTTTTATTCACTATCTCTTGATGTACTTGATATTTTTTGCTGTTCCAAGTAGCTTAAATGCCCTTGTCAACAGTTCACTTGTTGAGTGAGGCAAAGTGTTAGTTATAGTGTGCAACTCTGGTGTGCTGTCAGAAAAGGGCAGGCCATTAACTTGTGAATTTCTACTTCCAGTGTTTCTGAGCTCAGTGGTGGCTGTAAACCCTCTCTTACAAATCACTGTAAAGGGTAAACTGACACATGAATTCATGAAGCTTAGTAATTATGCATGATACAAACCATCATACAATAGTACATTTGTCAAGTGTTTAAGATGGTGTTCATTCTTAAAAATAAAAAATCAAAGATGCTACTGTATATAAATGGATGTCATTTTCACAGATATAATTATAGAAAAGAATTTGTGCTGCAAGAAATGACCTACAAAATCCCATGTCAGACAAATCCACATTCAAGTCATCTGGATAATTGCTGAAGCTGGGAACAATCAGAGTAAATTTTGTTACTGATATAATATATCTATGTCATAACCTCTGTAAAAGCATAATAGTAGAGTACATGAAGTTTCATGACCTTGATTCAGAGTGGCACTCTTGGAAACTGTGTGATCAGTGGCCATGAAGAATGACCAATATTGTATAAAGACAAGGTAATTATATGCTATTGCTCTGCCTCTCAAAATACAGAATCATCATTAGACTTCATAGTGATATGGAAATTGCTCCAATCACTTATAAACTTTAAAACATGTGTGGTACCTGTAATTTCTGTCATTTCAAGACATTCAGGTATATTATGCAGTTCTAAGGATTATTTTGAACTCTTATTTACATAATGTGAGGACTTATTAAAATAGGACATATTCCTGTATTTTCTCTTATAGCATATTATGATAACATTTTTTTATTTAAAATAGGTGGTCTAATGTCAGGTTTCAAGCTGTGATCAATGGATTTTCTTTTTATTTTACCACTGACATTTTGGATATAACAACTCTATGACTTGGGATCAGACCTGTGCATTGCAAGATGTTTTAAAGCATTCCAGCAATCTTTTTCCAAGATTCCAGTGGCATCATTACTTTTAGCTATAATAGTGGAAAAGATCCCCATATGCTGAAGAATGTGACATTGGCATCAAAATAATTTCAAACATTGTCAATTTCTACTCGAATACAGAAACTGAATCTCAAATACAAAGGTTCTATTTGCCATTTGCCGATCAGTCTGGCAACCAATAGTGTAAGATCAGAGTTCTCCTAAAACTATTCTTAATAACGCATCAAAGTGCATTAAAATCAGTGATATGGGGTAAAACGAAATATCATAATAAATTTTAGTGGGAGCTCAGATTTCTAAGCTTCTTTAAAGCACATTATGTTTATTATTACTGAGTATTTTCAAAACAGTTTCCATTATTTGGTGATGGTATGCTGTATGTCCTCAATTGAAATGTGCTTTGGTGCCTGATGTAGCCGAGGAAAGCATAGGGAAGACCATGGGTTCATTTCCCATACTTACACCCCATCACAAGCATGTTATCAATCGTCAAACAACAATACTACTCTGGGCACCAATGTTACATCTACTCATCCTTACATTAAAAAGACAAGGAAGCTAAAATTTCACAGTAGACTGTTACTGTCCTGTAAGCACAGGTGTTGCTGCTTACTCTCTGGTTTACATCCATATTCTCCTTTGAAACATTGGTACATAGGTGAAGGCCAAAGAACTACAGCCAATATATTGAACTACTACAATGGGGAACTTGGTCTATGCACCAAGTTGTGAAAACTGGAAATTCTGTACCTACATGCTTTTATTTTTAGAAATAAAGCTTTGGCTGAAATACAAAAAAAAATACTTTAGCTGAGAATCAAGTGCTCTGAGTTACTGTGGAATAAAAGTGTATCAATAAGTTGAAATAAATGTTAATTTAAATCAATATTACTCTCTCTCTCTCACCCCCTTTCTCTCTCTCTGGAGATAACAAAATTACTATGTCTTCCCAATTTTGTCCTACAGGTAGTCACAGTTTTGAAAAATCCCATTAAAATTTTATTGTTAACAATTTTTATTAATAGTAAATATTTAAAATCTATCCAACTCTTACAGATCCCAAAGACAAATATTTTGTACTCACTTTGGCCACAAAGAATTATGCTGACTTCAAACACTAGACTTGACCCTTGCCATCATTCAGCACTTGATTTAAAGATATGCAATTAAGAAAAAGGCTATAAATTTCAGTTGATTTTCATATGCAAATATGTCATTTCCACTTATGCAAATTTTCCTAAGGGGGCTCACTGGGAACCACATGATGTCCTTTGACTACACACTGGCTAACTCTCAAGGGTCAAGTATGACTATTAACTAGTTTTTAGTTAACCATAGATTAACCAACTACTAGTGTTTTCATAATATTAGAATATTACTTTGTGCTTATTTATTTTCTGCTGTTAAAGGGTCATGAATGAGAAAAATGTATTTTGAAATTTTAATTTTAGAATAATGTATTTTCATTTCAAGTGTCTTCATTTGTTTAAATCAACAGTGTTTAAATTGAGATTTCCATAAAGCCTATCTTTTTCTTTTTTAATAATTTTTATTTTTATTTATGTGCATGACCAGTTTGCCAGCATGTATGTAAGTGTGCCCATGCCATGCAATGACCATGGAGATCAGAAGAGGGTGCTGGATTTACCTGGAACTAGAATTGTGGATTGTTGCCAGCTACCATGTGGGTGCTGGGAACTGACAGAGGTCCTCTGCAAGAGCATTCAGTGCTCTTAACCACTGAGTTATCTCTCCAGACCTTAGAACATTTTTTTCTTTTATTTAGGTATAAGGTTCCTATCTTCAGAATTGTATATTTAAAAACAATAGAAATAAATTCAGTATTGAACCTAATATTAAAGTGGAATTATCACCACAAAAACTGCATTTATCAAAGCAGACTCATGATTCATTATAATATATACATAATTTAAATCTGAACTTATAAAATTCATTTACTCTGATAATAAACTCATGTAGCCTATATTTATTAGAAGACCAATTAAGGATTTTATGCATTGTGAAATAAATCTGTATGGAAAATCTGGGAATTACTTTTTCCAAGGTATTCGCTTTATATAATTTTTTTTCTTTTGGTCTTTTTGAGACAGGGTCTCCCCTGTAGCCTCCGCTGGCCTGGAACTCACTATGTAGACCAGGCTGGCCTTGAACTCACAGAGATCTGCCTCCCTCTGCCTCCCAACTGCTGGCATTAAAGGCTAGCGCCACCATGCCCAGCTATATATTTATTTTTTAAGGTACTTTTTGAGCTATTTTCTCAATTTTTATGACAAAATAGAAGATATGAAGTACTGACATTTCACCTTCATGCAGACCTAGGGGCTGGATCCACATGTATGACCAATCCATTAAGAGTTTGGTGATTTAGACATTCTTTACCTCAACTGTGAAATGCTGCCAGAGTCCTTGGTTGTTTAACTCTCAATTGTGAGTACAGACAGAGTAACACAACCATTGTCAAATTTGGTATTTGTAAAAACGATTGGCTATAGCCAAGAATGGTGTGAATTACTTCTCTGCAGGCATCTTAGCGAATACAGATGGCACAATCTTTCCCTGCTACTCACCACTTTATTTAAGAGAAACACACAATAGTGAAGTTTTCACCTTAAAGTATCCCCCAGGAATTTGGACATATTGAAGCTGCTTGGCAGGATAGATTATTGAATGTCTTTTCACACAATATTAAAACAAGAGTGAGCACTTTCTTAACACAGCAGTAAACAGTCTTGGTCTCTTAATGGAACACCTATTTGTAGCTGTTTTCTCTTGCCTTCTTCTAAAAGATACAAAGAAATGAAGGAGGGAAACAGTACAAGAAGTAGATATGTGGGCAACACCAAGCGATTTCTGTGAGCTGCCTGGAAACCACGGTAGTTGTCAGGGCAGTGGCTCCCTCTCTAAGCTTTATGATGAGGCAGATCTGACCTTGATTTCTGGATTTCTTTCTGCTAAAAGAGTATTACATACTTTTTTCCGACATCCTAGTGGTACCCTTGATATTGTACTGTGTACTTTCTCATTACTCACTAAATTCATCTACGATGTATATGCCATTATATCCCATACTGAAGATGGGTCTTAGTGAAGTTACCTGAATTCTCAAAACTGGTTAATGGCAAAGCCAGGGATGAGTCAGTCTTTCACTTTCCCCTTCCCAGACTGGAACAAAGGCAAATCAAAGTGAAGAAAGACAAAATCCTTAAAATACTGTGGCTCAAGTATTCTTCTCCTTATGTGATCCATAATAATTATTTCAATCAACTTTTTAGAGCAACATATCACTTCTCCATTCATTCTTTACAACTCAAGCAGGTGCTTATTTTTTCTACAATGTAATCCAAGACTCCTCTTAAACACTATTCTTCCCAACAGTAACTGCTGTAACCTTCAGCAGGGAAGGTATTTCTAAAAGCCGCAGGTTTCTTTCTTTAGATTTTTAAACCAAACTAACATTAGGATGAAAATTATATGCGCTGTACTCTCCAGAATGCCTGAAAATTAGTGTGCTCGCCATAAAAGGAAGATTTGTTACAAAATAATGAGCTGGACAGTTTACCAGGCCCATATCAAAGAACATGAATTTCAAAACATATTCAGTTTAGAAACTATGTAAGAGTAGTGTTTAAATTTCAGATATTTATTATACCAGTTGTCTGGCTCTAAGTCCTTTTAATTATTTGATGTATAAAACATTCATATATCTGTTTCATTTTACTTATTACAAATTCCTTTATAAAAGGAAGTGGCATATTGTTAGAGATTGCTAAATTCTGCCTGAATGGTTTTAACACCTTATTCTGTCCACAGAATATTGGTGGCTTCCCCCAAAATCATAAATTTAAGCCCTACTCCGTAATGTGGTAATGTTTAGAGCACTTCTTCCAAAAACTTTTAAATGTATTTAAAACTAATTGAAGACAAGGAAAAAAGGAAGAAGCGTGACTGACTTCATGCATGGTGTCCTGTGAATACTATTACTTTCTATGCTATCTCCCCTCCCACTGAGGTCACTTAAGCCATCAAAATCAGCCTGGATCACCTGGACAGCATGAGGAATGGCCATGCCATCACATTTTCAAAATTGCTTAAAACACAGCAATCATTTAAATGGACACTTTGCCCAAAGAATAATTTCATGCATTACAAAAACAGAATAGGTAGGAAGAAGGAAGCACTGAGTGGTGGTAAGTGGAACACACGTTTTCTCTGCTTGCATTTATGTGCCAAATAAATGCACCCTAAACTGTCTGACATTTCAGCTTTTAAGTTTCAAAATGTATTTCTTCTTTCTAGTCAAATATTATTTCTGTTGAAAACAGCAGTGACGATTTCTAAGTTTTGATGGTATTTGTTAATGTGGACATCTTGTGATCAATGTGTGATTAATCATAGTGTTTTTACATAGTACTATTCATCAGAAGTGATTGAATTGCTTTAAAGTTCTTTATTTTTAACATCATGGGGCCATGGTTGACATTAGAATTCTTTTTATTTTAACCTTTGGGAAAAAGAACTGAAGTAGAAAGAAATTAAATCTTTTTAGCTTCTCAGAAGAAAATGCAACATAGAAATTATTAGTTACTGATTTGTTTTTAATTCACAACACAAATCAGTAGGGAATATCTGCCAATAGAAAAATGTAGTTGGCTCTTAAATGTTATACACAAAGGGTTGTTGAGTGTTATTTATTAGTGGTGGTGGAGGTGGGGGTAGTTCTTCTGATCTGGCTGAGAAAACACTTCTAAGTAAACATATGATGATCTTTCCTTTCATTTTCTAGAAACAATTTGGTGGGACAAAATAGGATATAGAAAAGTTGAACTTAGGATAAGTCTTTGAAGTTGATTTTCTTCACTCATAATCCTCATAATAGCAAATCTTTACATACTTTAGTAAGCATATTGTCAAGCTCTAAATTTAATTGCAGCATATGCATACAATGGGTCTTTTTCAATGCGCTTATTACAAGTCCTCCTACATAAACTATCTGCCATATTGCTAGAAGTGGGATACTTTATAATCCTGCATTAAAATCTTAGAATTTTTTATTCTGGATTTTCTTCTAACATTGGAATTACAGCAAGAATGAAATTGTCTTAAGAAATATATAGCTAATTTACAACCAAGGTAATTTGTAAATGAAGGAGAACTGATTGAAGTCAAAGACTTTGAAACAGGAAGAGCCACATGCCTAGACCAAATTTGTCTTTCACCTATTTTATTCAGCACCCAGGTAGAGGTGACAGTGCATGCCTATAATCCTACAACTTGGAAAGCTGAGACACATGTTTCTCTCACATTTCAAGGAGATCCTGGATTAAATAATGAAAGCCTGTCTCACAAACGCCAAATAAATAAACAAAAATTAACACTATTTTATAAAAATCTGGCACCTAATAAATATTTGAATGAATAAACTTATTATACCTACAATATTATCTCAGGACAGTATCAGTGCATCTCATACATTTACTAATCAGTACAAAAAGGAATAAAGTTTAATGTACAATCAAGTACATGACTGTTAAAAATTCTAGAATTCTAGTACACACTGACTTTTAATTCAAATGAACTTTGCTATGTATAGATTCTAGGATTTTGGTTATGCTAATGAAATACATTTCAAATGCATACAAGTTGGAGGCATTGTGTACATATTTAGTAAAATATTTTTTATTAACCTATTTAAGTTTCTGAGGGTGTTTATGGACTATTTTATCCATTTTTCTAAAGTTAGGGCACATATCACAAGATGGAGCACATACCTCTCACTTTCATTTGAGCTGAGAGCCTGTGTCTAGACAGGGCACAGGGTATAGGGGAGAATGCACTATTATTATCCTAATGACTTACTGTTATACCCTTAGTTTAGTGCATCTCTCAAGTCTGACCAGAAAAGCTGCTTCTTGCTGCAGATGGTGATTATCACAGAGACCTTCAACTGTTCAGTGTGCAGAGGGTAGGAGGCTCTAGGATTCTCAGCCCCATATTGACAGCTCTATGACACTCCTCCCAAAAGACTCAAAGGGGCACAGAGGAAGAGGAGGAGAAAAGATTAGAAGAGACAGAGGTGTTGGATGAATACACGGAAACAAATTTTTCCAAACTCAACAGGGCAGTTTCACATATGAAACCACAGCAGTTGTGAAAGAATGCACAAGACCTCTGCAAGCCCAAGTCAGGTACAATCCCAGCACAGAGGTGAGAGGTGAGCAACAAACTCCAGCCCTAGCTGAGGGCCTGCTGGTGATTGACAGCTCCTGGGAGAGGGAAAGTCAGCTTGGGCTAAGGGTAGGTATTGGGCAGACCGACCAGGCACCAGGATGTGGACCCACACTCAAGAATATTTGGGTAGGACAAGTTGGACCTGATAGGCCTTAAAACCTTAGAAGGACGTGAAGGGTGGGAGTTAGCAAAGTGCAGTGGACCTGAGAAGATTTGTGGGAACTCCGAATATGATCGAAATACATTTTATGAAATTCTCAAAGAATCAATAAACATTTTTAATATGGAAATATTTATTCAGAAAGCTTTGTTTTTCTTTCTTAATTTTACTTACATAATAAGGGTTTAAATTTATAATAAGGCAATACATGAATTCTCATTTAGAGACTAAGAATTATAAAGGCAATAAATTTACCAACTTGTGAAAACATTAAAGGAACAATTACCCTAACTGGAAAAATGTCTAATGATTGAGGTTATTAATATTTTTAGTAGTATAACATTTAAAAAACTGACTAACAGGGATTTCATTCCCATTAATCTAAATCTATATGAAGTCTTAAAAACAGTTGAATAAATTTCTAATAGTTAAAAATAATTATTTAATCATCCATTGAAGATTTAAGGTCAAATTAATGCATATCAATTATAATACTGAATAAGAATGTAAGGATGGATTTTATCTTCATATTTGGTGATGCCATTATTTTTTACTCTGTGATACAAAGGAAGTAATAATTAAATTCACAATAATTTTCTACTTTAATTCCTTCCTTACTTAAGTAGTTACCAAATGCTACATCATTAACTCTCATTAAATGGTGGTCGCCTTTTCCACTAAACAAATGAAGAAAATGAATCTTGGGAAATTAATTCAAAGTCTTAATCTCCAGGGACTATTAATAGTAGAATTTGCATTCTGAGGTATATTTTAAACTAACTACTTTACGGTTCTATAACAATTCCTATTCTGATGGTGTTCTTGAATCCCTTCCTTCTCACTCAACTTACTGCTTTTAATTACCTTTATTTTCAAAATTATTTATTTAATAACCACATACTTAGGAGAAGCATTTCATTACAGCAGCATTGACATATTCAATAACAATTTCCTGAGCTAAGATGCATCTCTTTCAAAATTGCCTGTAAATTTTTAGGTTTACAGTCGAATTATTACAGTTACAGAATATTGTACTCGGTATAAACCCTATAAGAAATAACATTATATGAGACTTCAACCTTAAAAAAAAATCTCCATTTCATTATTAAAATACACAGTTTCATAAGAAAAAATCATTTTAATTCAATTGACATTAAGATGTTTGCACATCCGTTTCTAATCTCTATATATCTGATTATTACTAGTCACAGTCGGTTACTTTTGAGCTCCTTGGCATTTGAGCATGGATATAAAGTCTTCAGATAGATTTCAGTGGTAATGTTTTTTACATCTACTAATTATTAAGCAGCAAATTTTTATGCTTTGAAGTATTATTATTTTTTAATAATTAAAAATTTTTTTAATAACTACATGATTAGAAGAAGTACTTCACTACAGCTTTAACATATTCAGCAACACACTAGAATACAGGAATCATAGGAACTAATTTTCTTAGAGTTGTTTAAGAAAATAGGGTCATAATGACATGAAGGTCAATATAAAAATGAAATTCAGAAGCTTCAATGGATGCAATTTTACATCTATGCTCATGACAAAAGGACTATGCCGGTGGTTGCAGGTGTGGCAGACATCAGATCTTTACTCAACAATTGTAGGGCTGTTGGGCTCAACGTATACATTCCACAAGTTGCATGTTCAAAATCAAGACTTTTTCAGTGTCATTATTAAAAATATAAGCATACAAACAAGACAAAATTATAGTCAATATATTATTATTATATATTATATTATATTATATTAATTATATTATATTATATTATATTATATTATATTATATTATATGAGTACATTAACTTGGACAGGAGGCAATTAAGGGGAGATGTGAATGGGAGAGGGAATCTAAATACCATCAAATTAAGCATACAAACAAGACAAAATTATAGTCAATATATTATTATTATATATTATATTATATTATATTAATTATATTATATTATATTATATTATATTATATTATATTATATTGGTTTCTTACATTATAAGAACTATAGGCCCCAAACCAGAGTACACAGTATGGTATGCTTCCTCTCAAATATGTAAGGGAGCATGTTTTTATTTCTGTATTTGCTACCCCAGTTTTCCCTTATTTGGGGCACTATGACTCAATCACTGTCACCGCCTGTAATCAATTATTTTCTCTTGGTTTATCAAATTATGTTATCTTCTCCCTAGTCAGTTGTGACCCAACTTTTCAGTTTTTCTTGATACGCTGAGCATTTGGATTAGTCACAAATCTAAAGACCTCATTTTACTCTGCATGTGTTAAGAGATTATAAGACATCAACAAACATTCTTGCATTCAAAAATTCAAACTATAACAAAATTTAGGGTATGTGTGGAAATTGAGAAAAAATAAGATGAAGGGACATAAGAAACACCAAATATTTGAGTAAGAAATTTACAAAATACATTTTTAAAATAAATCCTTAGGGTAGTCCTTAAGTATTAGAATACTCCTCTTGGCTCCTGAATGTCTGGCATCATGCATATATAAAGGATAACTTTGGTGTATGAATTATTTAGAAATTTTCAATGCCAGTTGAGTTCTTGGTTGTTGGTGAATTCTTCTCTAGATGAGAGAGTCAGTATGCACTTATAGATGAGCTGCACGCAAGGGTTGATACGCTAAGTCAGATCCGAAGCACAGCCGCAGATATCCTAAGAAGAAGAATCTGAGCTGGCATCTAATTAGATGGAAAGGGAAGAATGAACTCAGATAAGAGAAATGGAATATTAGTTTTATGCAAAACCTAAATATCAATCAGAAATAAAGTATAAGAGACAGGAGTGGAAATGGAACACACACACACACACACACACACACCAAAAAAAACCGAGTTAAAACTCAAATTTTAACTTAAAAATGAATGCATGGATTTTCAGGGTAAAAATATTATCTCAAGTAATCAGCTATTTTTAAATACAACGTTAGAAAAATATTATTCTAAATGATTCAACCATTATCTCAGCAAGAAACACAATCCCAGAAATATGCCAATGATTTATGTCCATTGTCATCTTTTTTAAATCAATAATAATTTTCTAATGAATTTCATCAATATCTGGTATATGAGAAAAATCAAAGGAGTAAATAATTCAGAAAAAAAGTAAAAGTGATTAAGATTTTATGTGCCAGCCCTGAGACCTTCCATTTACAATAAAAGAATATGCTTCACAAAATTATTCTGTGACTTTATTTTTACTTAAATAAATCAAACAAGTATTTTATTGTTCTCTAGAGAAAGCCTCTCATAAAATGATAGCAAGTACTCATTTATCTTATTCTGATGTTGTGATTTCTAGTACTACCTCTTTCTTTCTTTAAATGTTTGTTTCTAGAAAATGTTACCTCTTAAAGTGCTTTCTCTACCAATCATGGTACTAAGGTACTGTTTGCTTCTTTTTCAATTGTAAGATACTCAGAAGACATATACTGCAAATACACTGCATTTAACTGAAATTTGCATGCTAACAAAATGACTTTAATTTCAGGTATATTTTCATAATATTAAATGTTGTTTTCTGTAAAATATTGTATTTGAAAGTATAGAATCTAATACTGGAACCCAGAGCTTCCACTGACTTTTAAATCTACACTTCCTCTACTGCTACCAAACAGGGATAAATAGTGTTTCTGAACTCAAGAGAATGCTTGTAAAGGTTCAGTGAGGTAATATCTATGATGTGTATAAACCACTCTTTGTCATATAATCAGCAAAAAATAGATATTATTTTCTAATATTATTTTATAATCTATTTATATAGATGAAATGTCCATACAAATTTTCTTTAAAAGAGATCTAATGACATATTTGCCCAACTACTTAAAAGGACCTAGCTCTATTTATTTCATAATGAAATGTTTCTGGTCCTAAGATAATTACCCAGAGGCAGGAGATTCAGACAACCCCATCTGAAGACCTTAGAATGCCTTTCTACAAATTTTGAAAATGGAAAGTAGACTTAAACATTGTTCCTTTTACTCACCACATGTCCAAAACAACACTTGAAAGAGGTAAGAAATAGAGATTACTGTCTTTATCAGAATTTAAACAGATAACAGAAACACTGTGAAACCCTCAAGTGTTTAAATAGAATAATGCAGGGAGTTAGTTACTCATGTGGAAGAAAAGCTGAGAATCTACATTTCAGAGACTGAATAGCTCAGATTTTAGCAATCTGCTTAGTCACTATGAACTTCTTCCAGAGACATAAATACAGGAGGAAATATCCCCTCATTTGGGGCCTAGGACAGACTAGAAAAAGAAGAGCACATGGTGGATTTTTCTGGGAAAATTCATCTTCACAGAAGAGACTGTACTAGTTCTCTTACCTAAAAGAGAAAGAATGCATCAATTCATTTATTCCTTCTCTTATCTCAAGTGACAATGTCCTAACAATGCCTTCAATGCCTTCAATAAGCTTTACCAAGCTAACTAAAGTCCATTGGAAATATGGCCTCCCCCACCATAACCTCATAATATCCAGAAAAGCAGAGAAATAGTGGAGTCCAGCAATGCATTTAGGGATTAATAATACTAGACATGGACATGCACAATAGGCCCAGAAAGAGAGTCCATCTGGATTGTTGGAAAACCAACAACTAAATTACATTATTTGAAAAGTTATATAAAAATAAATGGATAGTTAAGTGGGAAAAAGAGAGAGACAGAGAAACAAAAAAAATCATCATTGATTATAACAACTAAAAATACTAGTTTCAAGGAGAAAACATTTATTGCTTTGATTACATTCATTTATATATATTTAAAATGTTTGTTCATGATATTCGTATATGTTATTCTTTCTGATTTTTTTTTCCAATACAGACTCTTAAGTGGCATAACATTATTCCTTTCCCTCTTAAATCTAACTTTCAAATTACTGCTATTTTCTCTTGTTTTATTATCTGAATTTCATCAAATTATGGCTTCTTTAGAAACAAATAAGAGCATCAAGAGAAACTCTTTGGAGTCTCTTTTACTTAAACATCCTATTTACAATGCTTGCTTCCCATTTTAGTGAAGATTATCCTGTCTTCTTTTCTCCTGAGAAGAAATACAGTCTTTCTTTGTCAGATTATTTAGTGGAATGATTATTCCACTTTCCTTTATGCACAGAATATTTTTCAGAGATTTGGAAAATTGGGATTATGCTGAGCCAGATACAGCCTTAGAGAACTGACTCTATCTTGAGATGCAGTTAAGTAGATCATCATGACTACATCCCATCATTTTAGGATCTTAAGATGACTTCCAACAAGTTTTCAAGTTAACAATACTGATGCGTTTCAAAAAAATATCCTTAGTCAAGTGGTGTCACATGAAAATTCTAAATGAACACAGTGCTGTTTTACCCTTTGTAAACCTGACTTGTCTTAGAAGATGATTGTCATATATACATTCTAAGTAATAGGGCCTTAATGTCTTTAGAAGTATTCTGGAATTGGAGTGATATCCAAGGTGTGTAGTCCTTGCCATACAAGCACAAGGTCAAGAATTTAATGCTAAGAACTCAGAAAAATAATGTTAGAAAGTAGTATGGTGGTACAGGCTAATAATCTCAACACAGAGGATGCTAACAGACAGAACCCTTAATGTTGCTGGCCTAATTTGTAAGTTTCAGGCCAGAGAGAGAGAGACCCTATCTCAAAATACAAGAGAACAGATTCTGAGTAATGACATTCACTGTTGACTTCTAGCCTCAACACATGAGCACAAGCATACATGCACACGTACATATATATGCAATCTCTCTATTTCTCTTTCTCATATGTACACCAAAAATATTCTGAATGACAATAGCAAATATGTAGATTATATGATATGAATATGTAAAAGTTATTTCATTTATTATACAGAGTTGTGTGCTTTATTTTGATTGTTTTCATAGTATCTCTCTAGTCTCATCTTATTGAATTGGATTAGGAAATGACTAAGTGAGTGAAATATGTAAATAAGGTAAGTGTGGTTTATGATTAAGAGTTCTGAAAACTGTGTGTTATAACATTCTTTTTGGTTGTGTAGATTAAATTCTCTCATCCTTCTTAAACTTGGACAAGAACATATTTCTTATAAAATTAATTATTTTAATTTGTGACATAAGTCTCCATGGTCTTCCTAGTCTCCTAGAGACTGAAACATCATACTGCTTAAATATTTTAAAAATAGTTCAGTTATTAAATATTTGCTTCCTGTTTAAACATATTTAATTGTAGTGTTTCTCTGAATAATACATGTAGTACTTAATGGTGATTTTGGTTACATTTGTAGTAATAGTCCAAGTGGATAGAATAAGGTAAGCATTCAATGATTATATGTATCAGGCAGATTAAAACTTCTAGAAGCCACAAACAATCTGTTGTAGGTCATTTTCATGAGAAAGTAGAACAAATTTAAAATTGTTAAAACAAATTTCCTTTCTCCTTGCAGCTAATCCTACAGATTTCATGCTCTTGCTTCAAATTACACATTTCTTTATTGTTTTGGTAGAATATTTATACCCACCTCTCATTGTGTGTTTTTAATTACTGTACTGCTTAAGTGTTTGGTTCATGTTATATATGTGATTTTTATCTTAATATATAACTATACTCTGTCAATATTCAATAGAAAAAATAACAATAAGCACATAATATGAATTGCTCTAAGAATTATTACTCTTATTAACTTGAATTGTATAATTTCCTGTGCAGAATCTAGCTTTGATGGGGGACAAGTTAGGATGATTTTTAGAATTTGACAGAAAGTCACAATAACAAATTGGTTTTAAAAGATGCAGTGTTGTTTCAGCCATTATTAAAGTATTTTGTGTAAGGATGAAAGAAACAATCATACAATATTAGGCACATGCTAGATGTAGTATTTCAGGGAATAGAAAAATAATTTTCATAGTTGCATTGTTTATTTTTCATGTGTTCACAGTAACAATAGTTTTATAGAAAATTATAGAAAGACAGCAACAAACTATACTATGTAGAAGAATTTTTTGAATTTGTATTGAACATTTGAATTTGCCATTTCATAAAATATTTATTGATCATATTTAGACCTCTTGCCTGATGATAGATGATAGATAGATAGATAGATAGATAGATAGATAGATAGATAGATAGATAGATAGATGATAGATAGATACATAGATACATAGGTGTATAGATATATAGATGCATATATGATAGAGAGAGGGAGAGATACATGATAGATGGTAGATGATAGATAGACAAGAGATGATAGATAGATAGATAGATAGATAGATAGATAGATAGATGATAGATAGATAGATGATAGATGATAGACAGAGAGGGAGAGATAGATGATAGATCAATTGATAGCTAGATAGATAGATAGATGATAGAAGATAGAAGATAGATAGATGATAGAAAGATGATGATAGATAGATGATAGATAGATAGATGATAGATAGATAGATAGATAGAGAGTGAGAAAGAAAGAGAGAGGTATGAAAACTTATCAAGTCAAATTTATTTCTCAAAATGTCCTTTGGTGTGGGTTGATTCACTGGAGCCTGGTTAATATCTCCAGAGTCTCACCCTTATGGAAGACGAAGTCTTCCCCTCCCACCAGCTATCAGTTGCGAGTAGTGCCTCACATAGGGTTGGAGTTTCTTTTCTGACATTTTGTCTGGCTTGAGCTAATGTGGGACTTCTGCATGCTCTGACCATTTCTACGACCTCATATGAGTAACTGCCCAGGTGTCAGGAAAATGCCTGTGTTCATCCACATCCTCTGGCTCTGCCCCCCAATTCAAAACGATTATTGAGCCTTAGGGGGCAGAAGCTTGATATAGCTGTCCTATTCAGGGATAAGCACTCTGAAGTCTTGTTCCCTGTATGTTGGCCAATTGTGGGATCCTGGGTCAATCACCATCTGCCTTGGGAGGAAGCTTCTCTGTGAGAGCTGTACTAATCCATGGGTATAACATTAAGCCTTTGGAAGTCAGTGTAAAATGTTGTTTATTTAGCTAAATAAGAGTAGTAATTCCTCACCTATAACCTATGACCTCTTTAGCCACAGGGTCCTAGGCCTGATATCAGTGTCAGATGTGGGCTGCATCTTATGAGGTAGAACCTAAACACACTCAGAAAGTAATTGGTTATTCCCATAACATTCATGCCACTATTGCATGAGCAGGCATCTCTTGACAGGCCAGTTGTGGTTGTAACCCACAGGATTCTGATCCCCGTGTAAGGATGATAATTGCTTTTCTATTCAAGTCACATGTATAGCCCCTTACATCACTATGAAAGCTAGTCATCCAGTATATCCTGAATCTGATGGAGAAAGTAGCAAATACAATGAAATTTATAGGCATAGGAAAGGACTCTCCAAATGAGATTCCTATAATGCAGGCATTAAGTAAAATGAGTAAAAAATGGGACCTCATGAAGCTAAAAAGCTTCTGTATAGCAAGGAAAGCATCGTTCAAGTAAAGAGGCAAATGGCATGATGGGAAGTAGTCTTTATCAGCTATCCATCTGACAGAAAGTATTTCTAGATATAGTATTTTGTATCTGGAAAAATATAAAGAATTCATAAAAGTAAATGCCAACAAAGCAAGAAACCAAATAAAAGTTGGGACAAAGAACAATAGAATAGAATTTTGGGTCTCTATTTATTGAATTTTTGTGTATTTCACACAAAATCTCTTAATCACCTCTGTACACCTTCCTCATCTGCACAAGCTCATATTCCCCCTTCCAGCAGATTTCATGCAATTTGTCATATACATTAAGGCCTATTGAGTCAAATTGGGAGCCTCAATGCACCCATTGCAAGTTCAGTCACTGAAGTCTGGTTAGCCCATCTAGAGTCTCTCCCTTAAAGAATATCAGTTCCCCCTCATGCCATAGTAAATCAGCTGTCAATATTTTAGGTAAGTAAGTTTGGGGCCTGCTGCCCATTTTTTCAGTTCTATGACTTGTTTGGTCTGACTGAGCTCGTATGGGTCATATGCATGTTGACACCATTGTTGTAAGATTATATGAACAAGTTCCCACAGGCCTGGAAGACTGTGCTTTCTTTTGATTATCCCAACCACAACTCTTACAATTTTTCCACCCTCAGTTCTGCAATGATTCCTGAGTTGTAGGTGAGTACAGTTTAATATAGGAGTCCTATCCAGTGACACACTCTCTGAAATCTCTTATTCTTTACACCTTGGCAAGTTGTGGCATTCTGTGTGCATAGCACTCCATTGCATGAGGAAGCTTCACTTGTGAGAGTTTAAAAATGCATTATTATTCTTATCACCACCTGTTCCATTAGGTTCCATTAGCCTTAGGTGCAGAAATTCTATTGTAGATGGAAGCTTCTTTGATGAGTGGTGTTCAGTATACTTGTCTGTAAATATACGGATTCACATTTAGCATACAGTAACAAATTATATTTGTCGAGGATTATAACAGCGCTAGGGTTTTCTCCAGGACCAATGATCTCTTTACTCATGTGTATTCGACTATGTTTACAGTATCACAGAAGAGTGAATGGACCTCCCATTGAATGGGCCTTATGTCCAATTAGACATCTATTGATCTCCCCCCCCCCATAAAAGTGCTACTACAGCACTATTATAGTTTGTTGTGACAGGCAGTGTTACAGCATTGTTACAACACTGCATTAGGTTTTAAAGCAGGTGTTGGACCACTGACTGATTATCTCCCTTAGCAGATTGCATGCTACCCTCTAGAACTATGACAGCTAGGTTTCAGGGAAGAAGTATCAAGGTCAATTTCAGCTCCATTGCTCCAAGTTCCGTGTCCCAAGTGTGTTCTATCTTCAGAAATAGGGTCCTACCTTCATGTTCTGGAAGGTAATAAGGGCTGGTGTAATAGCTTGTATTGTTCTCGGAGATTCTTGAAATACTCAGACTAACAACTCAATGAGAGGCTTCTCCTGTCTCATACTGTGCTTCGTGGTAAACAGCTTTTAGGTATACACATGCACTCATGTTCAGATACTGTTTGTGTATTTTTCAGTAGATTTTTGAGCTAATGCATTTCACTCTGGCTTTTCACATTACCTAAGCTTTGTTTATATCTTCTGTCTCTCTGTTTAACCTCTCTCCTCCCTTCCAGTTAAAACACCCCTTTTCCCCATTTCCCTTGATAATACTTATCTCCTATTATCCCTGCCCTGAGCTCCATCTTCCCTATATCCCCATGACTCCTTATATAGCCTCCCCACCTCCCTTCCCAGTTGAATATCCAATTTTCCCCCATTTCCCCATTGATAATATCTGTTTCCTACTATCCCCTTCTCTCGGGCTCTTTCCTTCCCTTTTCCTCCATGGTTCACTTCTCTTTTCCAGGATTTTGTTGTTATATCAGGATATACACTCACATATAAAGATTAGGTACTAAGTTTCATAAATGAGAGAGAACACATGTTGCTTGCTTTCTGAGTCTGTTTAATTCAATTAGTATAACAGTTTCTGTTTCCATCCGTTTACCTGTAAGTTTCATTATTTCGTCTCTTTACTTGCTGAGTGGAACGCCATTGTGTAAATGTACCACATTTTCATTATCAGTTTTTCAATTGAGGAACATAAACAAATAATTCTAAAAATCATATGGAATCACAAAAATCCCTGACTAGCCAAAGCAACATTAAGTAAAATGATCAATTTTAAAGGGGGGGGGATTATCATCCCAGATCTCAAATCATATTATATATATATATATATAAATATATATATATAGTCACAAAACAGCACAGTAATGACACATAAACAAATATGTAGATCAATGCAACATAATAGAAGACCTAAACATAAGTACATTCACTTTCAGTCATCTGATATTTATAAAAGTGCCAAGAAAACACAGTGGTGAAGAGACAACATCTTCAACAAACAGTGCTGACAAAACTATATCTCCACCTGTAGAAGAATGAAATAAGAGCCATATCTTTCACCCTGCACAAAAGGCAACTCCATATGAATCAAAGACCTTTATGTGAAGCCTGAAACTCTGAAACTGGCAGAAGGAAATATATTCAGTACCCAACAAGATATATGTGTAGGAAAGGACTTTCCAAATTAGACATCAGTTGCTCAGGAATTAAGTTTAGCACTCAACAATTGTGACTACAAAATTTACACATCCAGCAGGGAATTAATTTCCAGAATATACAAAAACTCAAAGCACAACAAACATCCAAACAAATGACCCAATAAAAAGGGTAATGACCTGATGTTCCCAAATGAAGAAATTAAAATGGCTAAGAAACACCTCAAAACATGTCAACATCCTTAGTAATTGGAGAAGTGCAGTTCAAAACCACTCCAAGATTTCATCTTACCTCAGTGAGAATGGCTAAGGACAAGAGAACAAATGATGGGGCTAGAGAGATGGTTCAGCAGTTAAGAACACTGACTGTTCTTACGGAAGACCTGGGTTTGAATTCCAGCACTCACATGGCAGCTAACAACTGTCTGTAACTCCAGTCCCAGGGCATTCAACAGTCTCTTGTCCTCCATGGGCATTGCAAGACACGGGTGCACTGACCTACATTCAGGCAATACACACATACACATAAAAATAAAAATAATAAAATTTTAAAAAGAGAACAAATGATGTCAAGTGCTGGTGAAGATGTAGAGAAAGAGGGGCACCCATTCGGTGGTGGTGAGATTACAAACTCATGCAACCACTATGGAAAGCAGTACAGAGAGCTCCTAAAAACTAAAAAGGCATCTACAATATGATCCAGTTACACGACTTCTTGGCATAGATCCCAAGGACTCATCCTACTGTAGAGATAGTTATACATCCATTTTTGTGGCTGTTCTTTTCACGGTAGCTAAGATATGGACACAACCTGAATGTCCCTCACCTGACAACTTGAAAAGAATTTTTTTTAAGTATTCACTGACTACAATTATAAATGATGGAGAAATACTAAAATAATTTATTTATTTTGAAATCAGGAACCCTTCGTGGAGGGTAGGAAATTTGTAGTCAGTTTTTTTCCATTGAAAGATTTTAAAATTTGAAAATTGAGAGGCTTTCTCTTTTTCAGACTGAGGATCATGAATCAAAATATAGGGGAGGAAAAGTACTCCAGTACAAAGTATTGAATATTGGGAGAAAAATGAACTGAGGAAAATGCCTAATGGGCCCCTGAAAGACAGATCTGAATACTCTGAAAAAGTATCTGCTCTATTCTGCTGTTTCTGAATCACAGCATATACCTTGTGCTGAGCTTGGGGTAATTGTGAGCCCATACTATGTAAAGTCAAATTGATTGAGCCAATATATGGCATGATTTGCAAGCACCCCTCTGAAAACGCAAGCTTGAATGCATGAGTCTAGTTTAACTAATTTTACTTCTATATCCTATTTTGTACATCTATGAAAATTTATGTCATAAACTTCTTGAATAATTTGAAATTTAATTAATTTTTACTAAGCATCTCAATAAATGATTGAAGACTAAATGCTTAGTGGACATTTTATATAACTATATATTCAGCAAACCTCCTTTTCTTGCCACGCAAATTTGCTTACCTACTTCCTACCTCCTACAGTAAATAAGAACTTGTCAGTTCATCAGGGCCATCCTTCTGTTTTCAAAAAAAAATCTCTGATATGTTATTAGTGCCTGTAGTACTTTCACAACTGGCAAACAGATTTTGATGCATTTGTCATCCAAATCTACCAATTCTTATCATTTCTTACCAGTTATATAGCATTCTTCCTGCTACTATGCATAGGAATTTTTTTCTAATGTACCCACCCCCTCTACCAGCTTCACTGATTTTTCTCTTATTCCATTTAATTTGGCTTACAACTTAACTTATGATTAACTTGCCTCTCTCTCTCTCTCTCTCTCTGTCTCTGTCTCTGTCTGTCTCTCTCTCTCTCTCTCTCTCTCTCTCTCTCTCTCTCTCTCTCTGTGTTTATATATGTGTCCACATAGGGTATGATCCTACTTATATACATGTTCATATGTGTAAGAATGCACATGCACACCTGTGTGCTGTGCATGCATGCATAAGCTAGTGATCATTCCTCAGATATCATACTCCTTGTTTTTCTGGGAAAGGATCTCTCACTAGCCTGGATCTCAATAAGTTGATTGGATTGGCTGCCTAGTGAATCTCAAAGGTCCACCCATTTCTGCCTCCCCAGTGCTGGGATTACAACTGAACACCACCACACTAGTCTTTCTATTTGGGTCTGGGGCTCAAACTCAGATTCCTATGATTGCACAGCAAGCACTACACTGACCAAGTTATTTCCCCAGTTCACTTTTTTTTAATGAAAGTCAAATCATTTGAAATTTTTAAGCCAAACTCATGAAAATTAGTGAAGATTAAATTTATGTTTAAACAAAAATTCTATGAAGTGGCCAGGCATTTGGTTAAATAGACTTATCATGAGGCAAATCAATGTGTTTCTAGCATATTAACATTTAAATATAATATTGTTAGCAAACTGCCTAACTCTGTGTCTATAAGCTTGTAAAATTAACTGAAGACTTGAAGAGAACAAACAAGTTCAGTAATGGGAACTCTCTCTACATGATTTCATGCTCAAATACCAGTCAATTACTATATTAAAACTGAAATTAAATTTTGGCTGTGTTTGGGTCTTGAACCTGCCATCTTTTGATAAGAATGCACAAAATCACTTCTCCAGCCATTTGCATGCCTTGTGACTTTCTGGAGCCCATAATTATTTGAACTTAGTCTTATGAATGGAAAGAAAGGTAGATAAGTAGATAGATGATAGATGATAGTAGAGAGATGATGATGATGATAGTAGATAGATAGATAGACAGATAGATGATAGATAGATGATAGATAGATAGAGATGACAGATGATAGAGAGATGGTAGATGATAGATAGAGAGATGATGATACATAGATAGATAGATATAGATAGATAGACGATAGATAGATGATAAGTAGATAGATAGATAGTTACTGACATGCGGATTCAGAGCTTTTCTGTGGACAGTGATGAGCAGTCATATGGTAGCTAGAGATGATAGATAGATAGATGATAGATGATAGATAGATAGATAGATAGATGATGATGATAGATAGATAGATATGACAGATGATAGAGAGATGGTAGATGATAGATAGATGATAGATGATAGATGAATAGATAAATAGATAGATGATAGATAGATAGATAGATAGATAGATAGATAGATGATAGATAGGTAGGTGATAGACAAGCAGCAGGGAGATAAATGATAGATTATATGTAGAAAGTTTCCATTTCTAACTTAATAGTGTTCCAACTTATTTTTTTCAATATTTTCAATATAAAATACTAATTTTTCTCAATTTTTTAATTTTAGTCCTTTCCCAGGCTTTCAATGTGCACATGATATTCTCTCATGATGCAACTCAGTCACAACAATCCACAGCTTCTAGTCAGTGATAGCATCATGGCCGTTTACCATCATAAAGGCAATAAACCAGTGCCCTATTACATGCTCTTCCTGAGCACTGATATTTTTTATGTTAGGTGTGGCAAATGATTTCATCCCTTACAATATATTTGACCTATGGTTGGCTTATCGGGATGGATGTCTGATCTTAAATTGAAGCACATATCTGTGAGTATGTATGCACATGCATGTATGTGTACATCATCTCTGGAATATTTTTCTGGAGAACTCTTACAGGACCTTGGTTTCATTCACAGTGAAAGCCAGACTTTATCTGTCTCCACATCCTACAAGCTGACTCCCTTCTTCACTGACTTTACTTACACTGTTTTCACCTCTTGTTCAAACTAAGGTCTCTTCCTCAATTCTGTACTTTTAATTTGAATCCAATGTTTTTCAGCTTAGAAGTCAATTCCCCTCCATATCTCATTTACAGTTTTCAGTTTTCTAAGCAAGGAAAAACTCTTTCTCAAGGATGTGTATTCTGCCCAGAATTCCCGATGTTGAAATGACAAACCACCCTTGTCACTAACAAGAACATGCAGACCATTTGTACCTTTTAGTATGAATGTAATATCTTCTAGCATATTTGGTATGTTTTTATTATTATATTTATTGGTTAGTATTTTCTGTACTTTTGTTTGTTCTACACTAACATCTCTGTTTTATTCAATCACCTGCCTCTAGGAATTAGAAAAATACACACAGCATAATCAATAATCAACAAATATTTGTTACATAATTAAAGCTAATGTTTATCAAGCCTCCACTGTATGCCTGAGACTTTTGTAAAAAAATAATTTAATTATGAAGTCTCCTAATGAAATAGTTTATATCATCACTAAATTTTCCCAGGCAGGAAATTGAAATGTTATGCAACTTGCCTATAGATCACCTATCAAACAATAATAATGAGGTCAGTGGGAGAAATTAGGGAAGTTCACACAATATCTGAATCAATGCCAACATGATGGCATTAATTCTGCAAAACTGTGTGCTAAATAAACTTGCATTACTTCAACTAAATTAATTATGATTTTATATTTCAATCTTAATGAGATCATCCAGTATAAAAAGGACATATATATATATACATATATATATGTTAGTATATTTTGAGTACTATAGAAATTTCGTTGGGCTGGAGAGAGGCAGTTAAGAGCACTGATTGCTCTTGCTGAGGACCCAGCTTCCATTCCCAGTACCCACATGGCAGCTAACAACTGTCCAGGGGATCCAAGAACTTCTGATTTCTGAGGGCGTTACATGACACGGTTTCACTTACATGCAGACAATACACTCATACACTTAGAATAAAAATAAAAAAATAAATTTCATAAGGAGAGACAGACACTGCAGTATATTCTTTAGTAGCAGGCCAAAAACAACATTGTCCAACATCACTTGAAATGTACCGCTCAGCATTGTTGGTGAATAATGATGAGTGAAGACTAGAGAATGCTGCAGTGCGATCCCATTTAGGAAGATGTCCATCTTCACAACTGGGCACTTGACACATGTCACAGTGTTCTGGAGAGTCTCTAAATAACTGTAAGTATAAGAAAACTTAAGAAAAGTCAAGTTTCCAGCCAATGTTTAGGATGCCTTCAAACATTCATTAGCTATTCCAATGAAGACATAATGTATGATTTTTCTTTTAAAATGCTGTTTATGGAGCTGGAGAGATGACTCAGCAGTTCAGAACACTGGCCGTTCTTGCAGAGGAGCTGGGTTCCATTTCCAGCACCCACATGGGGGCTAACAACCATCCTAACTCCAGTTACAGGGAATGCAATGTCTTCCGGCTTCCGCTGGCATTGTACGACGTGTGAACTTACATAATGCAGGCAATACCCTCATATACATAATATAAAATAAAATCATTAAACATTTTTAAAATGCTGGTTATGGGCAGGAAAGGTGGCTCAGTGGTTAAGAGCACTTACTGCTTTTGCAGAAGACCGTGGTCCAAAGTCCAGCACCCACATGACAGCTAACAACTGTCTGTAACTCCTATCCAGAGACTCCAACTCCCTCTTCTGTCTCCTCTGGCACTGAATGAAATGAATGCATTTACATAAATCCAGGCATAACACTCATACACAGATAATAAAAATAAATCAAAAATACTTTTTTTTTAATTTTTAAAAATGATTTATTTAATAACAACATACTTAGAAGAAGCATTATACTTTTTAATAATAGAAATTTTCTCTGTATTTTATAACAGAGAAATATCACTAACATCCACTTTTAGAATTGTTCTCAGTATATAATTAGAGGAATCTCAAGTATAGCATTTATTTTTGGACAGCAATGTGTACAAGACCTCAATATAGGCCTGGGCAATTCACAGACAATGTCCTTGTGTGACTAATTGTGGTACTTGGGAATAGTTTCCAACTGGTGCAAAATGAGCTTCTTTAATGAGTGGTGACTGGGATACTTGTCTGTAATTACAAGGATACATATTTTGCACACAACAAGAAATCACATTAGTCTAGGGATGTCACAGTCTTGGGGTTTTCTCTAAGGTCTATGACCACTCCAGCCATGTGTATTTGATTATGTTTACAGTAGCCACACAAGTTTCTTCCCATTGAGTGGGTTTTTAGTCCAATTATGTAACTGTTGATTGACTCCAATATGAAAGTGAAACTACCACACCAATGTTGCATGCTGTGCTGGCCATTGATGTAGTTATTTGACCTTGAAGCTGGTGTTGGACCATAGACTGATGTTTATCCTTGGTACCTTCATAGCATCCTGCAAAGCTATGAGAGCTAACCTTCACGAGAAGTGGTTTCAGATCACGTGAAGCTCTATTGCTCCAAATCCTGTGTCCAAAATATGTTCTGTCTTTGTCAGTAGGGTCTTAACCTCAAGTTCTGGGTGAGGAGCATCAAGGGCTATGGCAACAGCCTGAGTAATTTTGGGAGTCTCTTGGACCACCCTGGCCAACAACCCAAAATGTTTCTCCTGTCTGGCACTGTTTCTTGTTTTATAGCCTTTAGCTGTACACAAGGACTCACATAGAAATAATGTATGTGTAATTCGTCATTAAGTTGTTAGACTAATATGGTTTATTTTATAAGTAGCTAGGCATTATTTATCCTTCCTCCCTCTCTCACTGCCTAATCTTTTTGCCATGGTTTTCCCTATTTAAAGTATCCTCATTTTCCCAATTTCTCCCTTGAAAATGACAGCCTCTGATGGTCTCACCTCTCTTGAGCTCCTTCTTTCCCTTTATCCCTAAGGTTCCCTGTATAACCCTCCCTCCCCTTCCCATTTATATAATCCCATACTTATTCATTTCTCCCTTACTAACACCTGATTCCTACTCTTTATCAAGCACAGTCTTTAAAATGAGAGAGAGACAGACAGACAGACAGAGAGAGAGAGAGAGAGAGAGAAACAAAGAGATGGTAAAAAAGGTCTGGAAGATAATGATTCTTTTAGAGGATATGCAAATATAGGAAGCAATATCAAGTAGGAAAAGATGGAAGGAGAAGGAAGAAGGAGGCAGAAGACACTGGCAGTAAGAGGAGGAGAAGGAACACTATGTCTACTGACCTGGCTGTTATCAATAAAGGTGAATGCTTACCTGCCATGGCACTTACTAGGCATTTTTAGTTTAGGTTTAAAATATGTACAAGGTGCTAGTTGTTAAAGCTTTAAAAACCTCTTTTTAAAAACCACTTTTAGTATTTGATCATTCTTTTTTGATTTCTTTGCTTAATTTTTATTTATCTATATATTTCTTAAAATTTTTATTGAACAATTTTACATTTCATACAACAGTTCTTAATCAAATTAGACCTCCTCCCCATCCTTGCCTCCACAAGCCCCCACTGGACCTCACGTATTCCGCTGTACATGTTAAGTCTTATTCAGTCAAGCATTTGTGCCCAGATGTCCTTTGTTGCACATTTGGGATGAGGTTTCGTCGTGACCCCAGTGGACCTGAAACTCTATGTAGAGCAGACTCACCCCTATTTCAGAGATATCTTTGTACTTCTACTCCCAGAGTGCTGTGATTAATTTATTTTGTTATTTTGTGCCTGTGCTCGGACTCTGATTGTAGAGATATTCTGCTTCTCTGATTGGCTGAGACTTGGTTGCTTGGTTACAAGAATTTACTTTTATGTTCCTGTGATTTTTGAATATCAACCTAATTATATACAGGGATCTTTTTGAGTCAAAATTATCATTCATTTATAGGGACTGCAATAGTCCATGTTTTTTTTTCCTTCAAAAACTGCAGTTATAGCTATAGAATCATGCATCCTATAAGGATGGTACATACAGTCAGTGACAAAGTACATTTATAATGGTGGTCCCAAAAGTAAAAATGAATAAAATTTCATAGGATACTTCATGCTCATAAAAACAGATAAAAAGCAATTAAACAATGCATTAGATAAGGGATCTAGACTATTCTAAATTCTAAAGATCATAACTAAGTTACTTTCCTGTCTTGCATAAAAGTCTAGATTGCCATTGTTACCTCTCATAGTATTCACAGAGAAAAAAATATTAAGCTAATTTATATAATATTAAAATAACTCATAGAAACTATATACCAAAAGTTATGGAGAAAATTTCATACCCAGAGTACTTCTACTATCAAAAATTAAAACAGAAAAATTACCCTAGAATATAAGATTGAGTTAAAATTATACATATGTACATTGTAAGTAATCACAGGATAGAAAATCAATGTGCCCAAACCATACAAATTAAAATGTTTCAATCTTGTAAGTAAAACTAGGAAAGTGTACCTAGTTTAGAACAGTTGTCAAAAGATCACAGGTCTCAACAATTATTGAAATGTGTGATTACTTAAGCAAAGAGTCCATTCTCTTTGGAGAATTTGATATTTAGAAGTTTCCATTTTTTAAAAATTCGTGTAACCACAAAATCAATCCTCTTGGCACATTGCAGTCATTCAAAGACGTGCTCAATATTGTGAGAGCCTCCCATGGCTGAGACACATTCTTCCAACCGAAATACCTCAAAGCTTGGCATCTTTATGAGTTCATACACAGAAGTGACCAGATGATGAAGACTATTATGGAGCAGTGTTTGAAACTTTCCTTCTAGGACTTATTGCACAGAATTTGAATCTCAGTTATGATTATCTGTTAACAAAGCTGACTTCTATTCAGACTACAGATGGTGATTCAGTGATTGTACAGCTAAAATTAAATTTTGGTTCACCATCTAAGGACAGCATCAGATTACAGAGATCTGTAACTTATGCAGAGAATAAGTGACCATGGGACTCCCAATCCTTACTGGCACATCTACAACACAGCTCTTACAACTAAGGTTGAGAAAATTTTCAGAAGACAGGACAGAAAGAGTATAAGACCCAGAGCACCAGGACACCTGCTGCAAGATGTCTTCTAGACATGACAGGAAAACTGCACCATGAAATCTTTACAATATGATTGCCTAAACAACATCTGTATAACGACATAACTGTCAACATACCAACATGAATGAGAGAAATTTCACAAAGTCCCAAACCCTAAATAAAGAGCTACAGCTAATCTGGCTGCTTGGGGAGGGGAAATCAATTTTCTCCAGAGTGAGGATCCCTGATAAGTTATTCAGTCCCAACTGGTCAACCATAAACAAAAGCACACAGCAGCAATACTAGAGGAATTCAGAGCAACACTAAATAAACTCTGTGTGTGTGTGTGTGTGTGTGTGTGTGTGTGTGTGTGTGTAATAATTAAAGAAGAGGTCATGAATTTGAGAGTTAATGGAGGAGCCATGAGAAGAGTTTCAAGGGGGAAAAGAGGAGTGGAAATGATGTAAATTCAGTATAGTTCATGAAATACTAAATAATGCTTTTTAATCAGAAAAATTGTAAATGGACTGTATTCAATTAAAGATCATTTTTATCACTTTTGCTACATTTCTTTCAGGGTTCTTTATCAAGAGACATAAAATGATTGTTGCATCCAGCCACTAACAATGCAATAGGAAATAAGGATGTTTACATGTTTATGTTGACTTCAGTGGTTATTAATTACAGAAAAAAAGGGTTTTGGTGAAAAATATTACTTATCACTAAAATGTCAAATATATATTTTGAAATAAATTGAGGCTTCTTGATGCAAAAGTAATTTCATGTGGATTGCTAATGCAAGATTGTCTTTAAGTGTCTTTTAGACTAATTTTATTTTATGTGAATAAGTAAACAACAGCAGGACGGATGTAATAATTCAGAAAAATCCTAATATTTTTAAGACTCTTTGAATGTTAAAATGGATAATCCATTAAGAGTTTTGAGAATCGGCTTGAATGCTTTCTATTTTCTCAAAAATAACTGTTGTTGCAAAGCAATTTTTAAAATTATAATTCTTCAAAATGTATTTCTTCTATTTTTTTTTAATCTTTTTGAGACAGGGTCTCCCTGTAGCCCCAGCTGTCCTGGAACTCACTATGTAGACCAGGCTGGCCTCGAACTCACAGAGATCTGCCTGCCTCTGCCTCCCGAGTGCTAGGATTAAAGGCATGTGCCACCACACCCGGAAAAAATCAAATTCTTATGTTTAATAGCATAGTTTATTTTGTATCAAAATGCTTTCATGCAGAGTAACACATTTATCATATCTACCTGAAGAATTTCAATTTGGATTGAAGAAACCCATACATTAATCTTAATTTATCTAAAATTTGAAAACAAAAATAATTTTACAGTCATACTTTGTAATATTTTATCACTATGGCATTGTGTAATGGTTTTCACTGTTATTAAATTAAGCTGCAATCTATGATTTCTGAAAGATACAAAGTCAAAACACTTTACATAATTTGTATATTTTAACACAGTATATCTGTTGCTTACCACAGAGGATTCTGAGTTTGAACATGATTAATTCCTTTTCCTTTCATAATCTTTTATAACTTCTTGCAGAAAAAGCATCTTTCATTTGCCCTCAGTTTATTGCATCCTTTTCAGAGCCCCTGATACTATGTCCATGCACTGCACTGCTCACCATCCTGTTAGACTGAGAAAACAAGAAACCTTTAAAAGACTTAGTCACCTTCTGTTCACTAGTTCTCAATTAACTGGTATTTCTCTATTCATAATATCTCACTAGATAAACCTGGTATTTTTTTCAGTTTTTGACTACTCTAGATTTTTTGTAACTTTTTAAAAAAATATAGTTTATTGCACTGAATTTCATGCATTCTGTCCTTTATGTTAAAGCCTATCAAGACAACTTAGTTTCCCCTGACTTCCCTCTATGCGTGTTCATCCACTGGGGTCTAGTAACAGTTACTCCCTTAAAGAAGATCAGCGCTTCCTCACCCAGTAGTACATATCTGCCCAAAAGTTTGTTGACTAAAATTGGGGCCTGTATTTTTTAATGACATTAGTCAATAAGATAAATTATGCTTATTGAAATAATGATGGAATAGATGTTTGAGAAATTTAGTGTTTAAATTATATATATATATATATATATATATATATAAACAGTGTTTCAAATGAGAGAGGGAAAATTGCAGGTATAGGTCAAGAGTCTAAGACACGAGGTACCAGACTATCCATAGAAACTGACAATGAAATAATCCACAATGATCAAGTTTTCTAAGATGATGAAATGGAAGACAAAATTTCATCCCCAAAGTCAGCTCCTCTCATGTTATGCATCCCACAAAAGCAGTTGCCAGCTGTTTTACATCCATCCATCTTGTGCATGGTTTTCAGGACATATCATTTTGTCAGGGAAGCATTTCTTCTCACTGATTACCCTACTCATCTAGATAAAGGTGCCTGGGTATAGACTCTGAATAGTTCCCATCACCAACATGTATGTTAGTATTTTGTATCTACCTCACTTTAAAATTGTTACGGAAGCAGGCACCATGTCAGTTCTGTTTGCTGCTATGAGGTTAGATCTAAAGACAGAGCTGGAAGCACTGTTAAGTCTTAATGGATTTAAATTTGATATTGTATAACCGATGTAACTAGCTGCTAAGATATCAAGTAAGATAATGAATAAAACTCATAAACATGTCTAGTGAAAGAAGTGACAATTTTGGCAAAAAATAAAAAAAATTATAACTTTCACCCTGACTTCATTTGTGGAAAAGTAAAATGATTAAAATTTCTGAATATAGTTATAATACAGAAAACACACCACTCTTTGTTTTGAAATATAACCCTATTCTAAGCATAGCAAATAGTACATGATATTTGTCCAACAGAAAACGTACTATTTCAAAATTTGAAAGGAAATAGTATAGTTTCTCTTTTTCAGAGAAACATAGAAATAATAGAATTCATCAGATGTGCATACTTCGAGTATGAACACCATCCATCAAAATTCTTCATTTTAGCTGAATACAGTAATTTTAAACAACATAGAAATGGATATAGAGATTTGTGTGTTTGTGTGTGTGTGTTCATACAGAAACAGAAAGAGATATATAGATACATTTAGCATAGACATAATTACTTGAATAGATTATCTGCATTGGCTGCATAGAAAATCATATGACTATTGTTTATAAGAGTATTAGCTCACATTTTATCTTTTTGCTTAAATTTCTGTCACAGCTCAAATCCTCTTCATGTGTTATATACACTATATTTTAGCATGTATTATCATAACTGATGATTTTCTCATAATAAATTTATTTTTCATCTGACATGTTTATTTATTTTCCCATTTTTATTTCAGTGCTTTAGCTATGCTTATTACAATAATTCTTCTCTGTCACTTGAAATTATATCCTTACCATGTACCTTTGACAGAGTATTGAAGGATAAGAGTGTATAACAAATAGTCAATACATATCTGCACATATGTAATATATTGAAAGTAATATAAGCAAATTTTATACTTCTATATAATTATAAATAATTTTTTTGTACCATCGGATTTTAAAAATATTTTCGTGGACTCAGTAATTTTATATAATGTATTTTGATTCCATTCAACCCCTTCTCTACCCTCACCTTACTACCCTTATTGACTTCATATACTCTATTAATATTTTTCTTTTTTATTGTTTTCTTTTTCTTTTTTCTATTTTTTTCCTCTTGGATTTTTGAGACAAGATTCCCTGTAGCCCCAATTGGTCTGTAAATCACTATATAGAACAGGCTGGCCTTGATTTCACAAAGATCTGCCTGCTTCTGCCTCCAGAGTTCTGGGACTAAAGGCAGGCACTGCCCCCACAACTTCTATCACCACTCCACTTCCTACCTACCTCCCCCAGCTTTAAAAGATTTTATTTGTAAAACATAGTTGCTATCTCTAGTTCTCTCAAGACATACAATGCTTTGTGCTTTGAATATTCAGTCATGTGTATGTGCTTTCAGACTCATGTTAGAAGTCTTTCCCTTGTGAATGGAGAGAAGAAGAGGTGATTTGTGTAAAAAGGACTGTAGAATCAAGTGTAGTTCCTATAAAAATGAGGGCAGACCAAAGGGCAAGGACTTTAAAAGTCTTTTTACAGTCTAGTAGTCGGCACTGACCTGAAGTCATAATCCTCTTGACTCAGTCTCCTATCTGCTGGTATTATAGGTATGCATCACAGCATGCACCATTCAATAGGGGTTGACTGAAGAAAATGAGGCAGGCATAACATTTGGAGAAATCTCATGTCTCACCCAGCATTGCTTTCTGTAGTACTTTTATTATCCATTTATGTGCTGAAAACACTCAATAGCAAGTGTTCCAGTGTTCCTGTTTCAGTGGAGCCCTTTGGTGGATCCAAGTATCATCAGGTAATTATGTTCCTTCAATAGCATATCTCTGAATGCATTTTCACAACCCCATCCCTGAAAAAGTAAAATAAAACAAAACAAAAACAAAAACAAAAACAAAACAAACCTTGGTGATTTTAGCCTCTGTATTGCAACACACAGTGACTATGGCACCATTGAGTTATACATGTCACATTTTCATCTCAGTTAATTAAGACACCCACACCTTCCTATCTGAATGAATGATACATCCCTCTCTGAAAGTCCCATATACATCTCATTTGCACATTCATCCACTTTCATGTAGCTACTATATATTGTATTTTTTCAAGCACAGACAAGTTAGAGTTCCATCTTTATTGTACTATGTATTCCTTCTATAAATTGAAATCAACCACATCAAAGCCTTCATTTTCCTTTAATCATGATGAATTTCATGTGTATTTATCTGTGTTATGTATCGCCCCTGAACTTTCAACTTCTGTACTCCACTATTCCTTGATATCTCATTGTTGCAGGAAAATATTTGAAAGTCAACAAAGCAATAATAATTCAAGAATTTATAGCACACCAACACCAGTAGATGCACCTTATAGGATGACCTGCTATAGCAAATGGCTCCACCATCTTTACAAAATCATAATCACTGAAATCCAAGCCATATATGTCATAATCCTCTCTGTGATATTTGTTTCTCCATGCACTACTGTTATTTGATTAATTTCCATCTATCACTCTAACAAAAATTCATATGTTTAGATATGCTATCTGTTTACTTCTAATGTATCTAACAAAGGTTTCTAAGATATAATCAGCTGTCTAGACATATGATACTAAATATGTTCATAAATCATGAAATATACTCATAAATTTCAATATTTGAAATCACTAAATCATATGCATTGCAGTAGAAATGACTGAGAAGCAAAATTATCTATTTGTAATACATATAAAAAATTCAAAATGTTAGAAGTTTTTGTAATTTTGAATGCTTTCCATTTTTAAGTGATAATCACTATGAATGAATACAGTCGCGTTCATAAAAAAAGTGGAAAATTTATGCTATAAAACCAGGAGCCATGTGAATTGATTAATGTGTATGTGTATTCACCTGCAAAAAGGGAAATCTGTTTGGTATTTTGACAAGATTTACTGGGTTTGCGTATTGAGTTTTAGTAATTAAAGAAATAGTTATCCCTTAAATCTATTAACAAATTATATCTAAGAGATCTGGACTGATTGTAAGATAAATTGAATAAGAATCTTCACAGTTACACTATAACATAGTTTTATTGAATGCTAAGCTAGAGCTATTCTTAGATGAAATGCTTTACCTTAGAGATTTCCCGCACTAGGTCATTACATGCAACAGTATATGGCCTCTGCCTAGCACCTGGGGCACACCATTATATGATTCTTATCTTTGCATTGTGGACTAAGTTGTCTGATCTGTTATTTGGAGGTGGAAATAATTTCTCAAGTTATTTGAACCTATAAATGGGTCAATGTCTTCTTTAAAAAGTTAAGTCTAACTTCAGACCAATGGCCATAATATTCTACTATAGTGTGGTAAGGAATTTTCCCAAAATAGTGCCCCCAATTTCATTCCAAAGGCTTCAATTCAGTCTATCACTTTCTAATTGAGATGAAAAACTAATAAATCTTTAGCTGGATTTTCTGTACTCCATGTAGATATATGAAAAATTAATTTTCATGGGGTACAGAGAATTGAGAATACATATATCCTCAAGATTAAAGTTTTCAAAGCTGAAATAGTCCTGAGAGTTTTCAACTCCACATGACACCAATATAACTAGACGAAAAACTTAGATACATAGTAACTACCATATGACACCAATATAACTAGATGAAAAATATCATATTCACTCTAAAGAGGTATTTGGCACCATTCTGACAATAACAGGTTGTTCGAATTCAACTGTATTTTACTGATGTAAGCATGACAGGTTCTTGTGTGTTCAGATGGCCTGAAATACATAATTAGAGGGAAGATTTTATGACAACCATAAAATTACTTGAATGTGTTTCTATTTTATGTCATGTTTGAAAATCATTTCAGCACAAGATCTATATACAGATCACCCTAGTTTACTTTGTTTTCAGAAAACTTCATTTTTCAAGGTCAGTGGTGATTACTTGGGAAATCACTAAGCAAACAGAACTCAGTCCTTACTCATCTGACTGTCCTGTACCATGTGATAAAGTTGTCCTCTCTCTTCTAATTGAAGTAGCCCAAGAAATTTAGTTTTTATGAGAGGATGTGCCCTTATTCCTTGAGTCTTCTTCCATGGTAAGGGCCTGCAGGAAAACTTGCTATTCATTCCGTGGTACATTTAGTTTCAGTTTTGTTCGGACTCTGTTGTCTGTGTTCTCTTCCAACATTCCTCCATATGTTCTGCATTTTGAATGAAATATAATATGAAATATATTCATGATATAGTGTTGAAGACACCCTGGTTCTATTTTCTCTAAAAAATGTTTTTATGGAAGTAAAATATACATATATCAGAGCATACAAATCTTATGTGTAAAGACTATTTAATTTAACTTAATTCTGCACCAGATATGCTCTTAATGACTAAGACAGCACACATTTCTGTGTTTTTAAAGGGTCTTCCTTGCACCCTGTCAGTACTCCCCAAGTTAATCACTATTTTGACTTCCATCATCATAAATTAGTTTTCCTTTATACTTTTAAATTTGATAATAATTATACAATCTGCACTCATTTGAACTTGATGTCCTCACCACTAGATTTGAGAGATGCAGTCATTTAGACTTATGCATGAGTGTTTCTTTCATTTCTATGGCTGAATGGTACCCCTTTGATTTACAAAATTTTCATAGGAACTCTCTCATTGGTGGACATTTGCATTGAGCATGAGTTATCAGTTACTATGCAACACATGACTCCAAAGCATAGCATTTGTAACCTCATTTGTTATCTTTCAGCTAACATGGTCTGTGATTCTAAGAGTGGTTTATCTGAGCTGTTGTCAATCCAAACTTCTCACACTGACTGTCATCTCAAGATCTAATGTAGATGGAAGGTTTCACATTCAAGTTCCCATACAAGGATTTTAGCAGGTCTCCTTTTCTTGACAGCTGTTAGAGACTTTATTTAGTTTTCCACATGGGTCTTTATGTAAGACTGTCAACACATTTCAGTCTGCTTCTCCCTGAGATAATAATTAAGAGGTCGAAAAATGACATATTTCTGATATGGATTTTCACCTTATGGATTATTAAAGTTGAGAATAGTTGTAATTTCTTTTAACAAATCATACCTAATTTATCCATCATTACTTTCTGGGTGTTCTACAACTACCAATGCTCTCTTTTAATGTGAGATATATATTCATTTTTTAAAATTTTTAAATAATTTATTGAGAATTTTATACAGCCATATAAGGTAATAAGGTGTTATGATCAAATCCATGCCCACTCCCTTCCCTCCTACTCCTCCTCTATCTTCCCATCACTTTTTTCTGAAAACTTCATGTACTCTTTTTTCTTTTTGCTACTCAAACATTCTCCCTTCTGAAGATGTAACCCTAATATCTTTTAAGGATTAGATAAGAGCTCCCAAATTCTTTTGATATTTTTGGCCTTTGGAATGGAATATGTTGCTAAGAGGCCCAAGGACATTTTGACTTTTAGCCAAGATACTGGCTATTCTTCTTTGAGGTCTTTTACACTAACTGCCTAGAAAATTCCTACCTCCTATTCTTGTCACACCATCCCCTGAAGAGATTATCCAACTTGTGGATAGGGAATCAGGACCTAGATCTCTCAGGCTTCTTCCATGCTGCCTTTACTTATCCTTCACATGCCTTATTTACCAGTCAAGGACTTTCTTTCCATCCCACAGATAAGAGTTATGCAATTTGGGAGTCTTTCAGATAGACCCACTGAAGGGGTACTCCAATTACCCAACCCTGCGTCCCTGTTCAGGATGGAAGAAGCCAGAGAGGCCTGCATCCCAATTACTAGCCCTAAAACATAGAAACTTTCTATTAAAATTTAGTTGTTATCAGAGCCTTGTCTTCTTAATATATTTTTCAGAAAGTGTTAATGAGCTACCTAAACTGAAATGGGTATTCCTCTTAGTTTTATGGAACCTTGGAATTTTCTTTTCTCGGAGCTCTTATATATATAATATATTGGTCTTTTCGAGACAGGGTTTCCTTGTAACTCCAGCTGTCCTGGAACTCACTATTTAGACCAGGCTGGCCTTGAACTCACAGAGATCTTCCTGACTCTGCCTCCCAAGTGCTGGGATTAAAGTCATGTGCCACCATGCCCAGCAACAAATTTTATTCTAATATTTAGTATTAATTCCTTATATTAAATTTAAAGTTCTATGCCAGCTCATTCTGTCCTTATTCTTAATATTATCACCAAGTTATAGTACTGCGTATATGATGTAGTACACTGATCCTGTTAAATAATGCAGATATTTGTTTTAGATAAAGGTAAATTGCTTTAAGAAACTGATATTTTAAAATACACGCAATAATTGCACTATATGTATATCTACTCCTTCGTGTATACATGTGCATACACACACACAGAAATACACACACATATTGTAACTGTTAATAAGATAAACATGAGATCAAGCATGAAAATGGCCAAAATAATTCAGTATGATGTTCTTCCTGCCACTAAGTAAAACCTATAATGGACTAAGTTAATTTTAGACTATGCCATAATTTGAATATGTTTTAGGACACTAAGGTCAAGTAAGGATTTATAACTTTATTAAATTTAATCTATATTTTGCAATTATTAACCCTTTCAAAATGATGAAACACTCATATAAGTACCTCATTGTGCTGACATAATCAAAATTATTATAAATTTGGATAATCTATATGACATTCAAACATTCTAAAGCAATTATTTGATTTTTGCTAAGGTGCTGGTCTTATCATTACGTGCAGAGGAATTTAAAAGTTGCAAAAATGTGTAACAAAAAAGTTTATGATTCTAGAATATGTCAAATTGACAATGTTAAGTAGGACAGACGTATAGGGATGTTGAGAACAAAGCAGCTCGTTTTCCTGGAAGCCCTTTTCTATTTCCACTTCCTTTCGTGTTGCTCCACTGTAACTTCTTAACACATGTTGTCTCAGAGGAAGTCATTTTTTAACTTTAGAATAGTCATTTTTATTTTACTTTATGTGTAAAAAAGCAACAATGCTCTGTCTGATGTGATATAAGTTTACAAATGCACCGCACACTTGCTTCTGAAAAGATACTGGAATTTACAAACCGATTATTTTTTCTACTCTCCAAGGTTCTGAAATATCACCTGTTTTCTTCTACAATGATTTTTTAATATGTTAATTGAAGTTTTGACATTTACATACAATTATATTTATACAATATTATTTGATAGTTTTTAGATCCCTGCCCTATCCACACCTCTCCTTACTGCCCTCTGCCCAATTTAATGTAGTCCATAATGGCTTATAGAATCTAGTGCTCACAATTGTCCTTCAGCACAGGTTCATCCACTGGAGCCTGGTTAACCTACCAAAGCCCCATCCTTGAAGGACACTGCCCCTCCCAGAAGCCATCAACTGTCATGATTTCGTTAGATTGGGTTGGGATTTCTTAACTATTTCCTCATGTTTATGGTGCCATTTTTTTCTGATTTGAGCTTGCCTAGGACTGTTGCACACTGTCACAATTGTTGTGTCTTCATATGAGTAAGTGACCAGTTGCTTGGAAAACTCTGTTTTTTATGGTCCTGCACCACCTCTGGCTTTCTCTGCCTGCCCCCTCTTCTGCAATGCTCTCTGGGCTTTAGGAGGCAGAAGTTTGATTTGGTGTCCTAGTCACTTTGCAGTCTCTTCTCTGCACAACGGACTATTGTGAGTCCCTCAGTTAAACACTATCTACTGCATAAGAAAACATCTGTGGTGAAAGCTGAGGGATGAATTAATCCTCTTTCGGAGGTTGCTTTCTTTTTGTTTTGTTTTGTGGATTTATTCTTTATTTTAATTTTATGGATTGAGAATTTCATGCATGCATATGATGTGTTTTGTTCTTGTTCATCCTCTATTTCCTCTGCTCATTTCCCCTTCTATTCTTACCATTGTTATTCCCTCCAAATTTCATGTGTTGTTTTCTCTCTTTTTTTTTAACCTAAAGCCCTCTTAGTACTGCCAAAATGTACATGAGTGTATGGGCATTTATTGAAGATGGATAGACTCTCAGAAGTCGCATCCTTGAGTCTCCCTCTCCCATCAGTCACCATCAATTGCCAACGATTCTCCAACTCAGGTAGGACTTCCTGATCTCATCCCTCCTTAATGCTGGGATTTTGTCTGTCTTGATCTTTTACAAGTTATTTACAGGCAGTCACAGCTGGTATCACTTTTTGGGTGCAAAAGCCTAGTTGCATCCAAAAAATAGTTTCTTTGTATTCGTTGACAATTTTTGGTTCTTACAAGCGTTCTGCTTCCCCTTACACAGCAATCCCTGTGCTTGTGAGGAGGGACTATGAAAAATATCTCATTTAGGGCTTAGAATTCTTTTTTTTAATTTTATTATTTTTATTTTATGTGTATGCATGTATTGCCTGTGTGTAAGTGCACCCGTGTCATGCAATACTCATGCAGGTCAGAAGAGGCTGTCGGATGCCCTAGGACTGGAGTTACAGACAGTTGTCAGTTGCCATGTAGGTGCTGGGATTCAATCCTGGGTCTTTTGCAAGAACAACCAGTGTTCTTAATCACTGAGCCACCTCTCCAGCCCAGGGCTTAGCATTCTTAAATCTATTATTCTCTACATGACGCCTAGTTGTGGGTCTCTCTGTTAGAAAGATGTTTCTTTGGTGAGGGTTGAGAGTTACACTTCTCTACCAGCATAAGTCTTTGTTTCTTTATTCCTGTGCCCATTTAACAGAAAAATAGCAGTATGTTCTCCCCTAGGATTGGTAACCTAAATGGAATTGGGTTCTTGACCCCATTAAGAATGCTAGGCATGGGTCCCACACTCAACACCACTGCTGCCACAGGCTCACATGAGACTCCAGTGGCCTGAACCCTCCACATTCCTGTAATCATGAATCAGCCCTGGCTCTTACAATCTTTCTGCCTCCTCTTCCACAATGGTCCCTGAGTCATGGGTAAGTGAGGATTGGTATAGGAGTCCATCCTACACTCTACAGTATCTTATTCTCAGAAATTTGGCCAGATGTGTCCCTCTGTGTGCCTTACATTCTTATGTACAAGGGAGTCTCACTGCTGAGAGTTGATGGGGTGTGTTGGCCCTCTCTCTACTCCTTAATCCACAATGTTCCATGAACCTTCATTGTAGATATTCAACTGCAAATGTATCACCTAGTACTGGGCATCTCCCAGACCTATATTCTCTGTGACTGATCATTTACACTGAAGGACACTTGAGTATAAACACCTGAATGAATAGGATTCAGCATGTATGGCATAGAACATAGTGTTCAGTGGAGGGAGAGGGGGGAGGCCTGGATGGGGTGGGAAGTCTGGATTTTAGTGGGAAAAGTTGTATGAAATTTAAAAGCCTCAATAAAAATATATATTCTATATTTTTTAAAAAAGAGTGCTAGGCATAAGTTAACTGTGGTGAATTAGGTCTTAAATCCAAACAGAAAATTGTTGGATATACCCACGACATTCATGCCACTAGTGCACCAATGG